>NC_142676.1:15395130-15432630 GCF_964200805.1 Pocillopora damicornis
ATAAAAAATTAATAGCCTCATGAAAACCATGGCAATAAATAAATGGCAATAAATCGTTGAGTCTTAATATTCAAGAAACAATATAAATTCTTGACTAATAATTATTGTGGAAACAAAAAGAGACAACCCAAAATCAATGAAGTCAAATGTTGGTTTTTCATTAGAGGGGAAAACTAGAGTGCCTGGAAAAAACCTCTAAGAGGAGATTAGAGAGCCAGCAAATCATATTGTGCTTTGTCTGAGAACAGATCCAGACTGGTGGAAGGTGGCTGCTCTCACCAATGTGTCAACTCTGATACTCAAAAGGCCCCAAGCACTTCCCAGGTAAGCCTGTGCATCAAGTAATGATCGTGAAAGGCTATACTAAAAATATACCTGCCTCTGTTACACTTGTTTTGTAGGCATTCTGGGCAGGTTTCATCAGGGGTCACATCATGACAATTGCAACCCTAATGGGGAATGGAATTACCTCAAATTAAATTAATATTATCATACAAAATTTTTGTGGTTGCATTGCTAGAAAAGACTACAGCTTGTGTATTGCAACTGATGAACTTTAACAACTAAAAAATTCTTGTACATCCACATGTACACCAACACAAATACTAACCCTGATTGCATTGCATATAAAGCAAAATTCCACATCTACCCCTCAACCACCAAGTTAAAAATCAAGATCCTCTTTCTTAACCAAAAGAAGAATCAGTGTTTTGTAGTCCAATGAAACTAAGCTATGACAAAAAACAACAGTAATAAAGAATTCTGATGACATACATGTGGAAAAATAACTTACTGTTTAAAATATTGGTCAGCTGCACTGATAATGGAAAAAAAAACCTCAAGTTTCAAAAAAGAAAGTCAGCTTCCCCTCGCTTAAAACAGATCAGGGTTGTTCTTGTAAACAACCTTCATACAATAAACTAGCAGAAACATCTTACCATCAAATTCTATATTGACCTTGATGCCATCAACAAAAATTCCTTGGTTCTTGATGGTTCTCTTTTGTTCATTCACATCCTTTAAAAGTACCTTTGGGCTTTCCCTATCAAAATAACATTAGGCATAAAGACAACCAATGAAACTTGTTGTTTATTGAGCTTGTTTTGGGGTAAGGTTCTTATATTGGAAAAGGGTTTGTAGTTTTTTTTTCTTTCTGTATAATTGTGTGTGGGTATTTTTTTGTTGTGCATGTGTTTGTTACATTTGTCAGATCTTGGAGCCACTGGAAAGCCAACATTACAACAATGAAAACTGTCACATATAGTCTACAAAACTACAGGCTTTCAGTAAGGAAAGTGTAAATGGGAAAGTGTCTATACTGTGGGTGGTAAACAGTTCGTAACCATGCCAAGCAAAGGAGAAAAAGCATTTTGGTAACATAGAATAATAGAAATTAATGATGAACCTGTTTTCTTTACAATTGGCCATGGCCAGTGGGTAAACAGACTTTGCACTTTGTATGCTGTACACAGAGTTAAGACGGACAACCAAACGGGCAACCAGACCTACCAACACCTGATTTCTACCTGTTCATTAAAAAAAATAACAATGGAAATAGTTGTTATTTCATTCACATTTCATTCCATTCCATTCACATGGGACCAAAAACTATGCACAGCCACGCATTTAATCTGAGATAGGTATTGTTTCATAATTTATGACAACACACTTAAACCTGACAGTCTGTATTTACCATAAAAGGGTCTTCCATCTATCTTGATCAGAAGTTTGAGAGTTGGTGAGCACACCTTGTGCAGCCTTTGCTCACAAACAATCAGCTCCAAAACAGGATACAAATCCACCTGATAATCTTGTAAATGAGTTGGCACCTTTTTCACATCCATGTATTCTTTACAAACTCCAAAGATCACTTTTTTGGCAGCCTTCATTTGATTGAGATTTAACAATATTGGTGTGTCAGAGGATTTCTAAAATGGAAACCAAAGAAAGAAAGCAAAACAAAAATTAACATGGAAAACACATTGATAACTGAGGGTTAAAAAATCAGCCATTATCATCATAATAATAATAAATAATAATAATAAGACTTTCACTTCTTGAATCACTTTCAAGCATTTAATTTGTTACTATAGAACTGCTTCCAAGTTGGGATAAACATGAGTGCAGACATGTCCTTTCCAAAAGAAGGAGCCCTTCTGAGAGATCAACACTATGCAATGCTGCCCCTCCACCCTTGAAATTAATGATATACGCCATCCTATAGTTGTGCTAAGCTGGCAACAATTTCTTAGTCTCAAACTCTTCAGGGCAGTTTTTGGTGTCAATGGTCTTTCTACATCTTTGAGGCAGAGAGGGCAAAATCCTGAAACTTTTAAAGCCTTTTTAGCACAGATCCTACTGTATCTTAAAAACGGAAATTTTTATCAGCAACTAAACTTCAAGCAAATATTGACAATCTATCAAAAGACAGGCTTTTTGAAAAGAGTGAATGTGACCATTAGGAACTTCCCTTGAGGCTAGTTATTGATTTGCATGATAGCGGTTGCCATGTGTTTCGCCCTTAGCTCCGGGTTGGAGCATAGGCCATTAACCACTTCCGTCCTCCATCGGCTTCTGTCCTGGGCAAATCTTCCTAAAGTGGCCCAAGTGTGGCCCCAGTTTCTCATTTGGGACTCTACACCTCTTCTCCAGGAGTTCCTGGGACGACCCCTCTTTCTCTTGCCCTGGGGGTTCCAACATAGTGCCTGCCGGGTGACGTTAGCCGGTTTCCTTAGGATGTGACCTATCCATCTCCACTTTCTCTTTGAGATCTGAGTTATGATTGGTTCCTCGCCTGCTAATTCCCACAGCATCTCGTTCGTTACCCTATCAGTCCAACTGATTCTTAAAATTCGCCTAAGGCACTTATTGACAAAGGTCTGCAATTTCTGGGACGTTTTCTTAGCTGTTCTCCACGTTTCTGAGCCATAGAGGAGGACTGCTTTGACGTTGGTGTTAAAAATTCTAAATTTGGTTCTCCGTGAGATGACATGGGAGGACCACACTTTCCTCAACATATTGAAAGCTACTCTGGCTTTGTTTATCCTGACCTTGATATCTTCATCAGAACCTCCGTCAGTGCTGACTACACTGCCTAGGTAGACAAAAGATGTTACTTCCTCCAAGATGGTATCCCTCACTTTAACTGGTCTGTTGTTGGTGCAGTTGACCTTCATAACCTTGGTCTTACTCACATTCGGATGCAGGCCTAACTTGATGGAATTAGCTGTTAGCCGTGCTGTTTTGTCCTGCATTTGTTGGTTGTTACTTGACACCAGGGCGATATCATCAGCAAACTCTAGATCTTCAAGTTGCTCCAATAAGTTCCACTGGATCCCATTTCGCTGTTCTCTAGTTATTTCCTTCATGATCCAGTCCATAGCAAGTAGAAACAAAAACGGTGCCATCAAACAACCTTGCTTGACCCCAGTGTTGACCGTGAAGCTATCTGACAATCCACTAGCATGAAGGACTCTGCAAGTCATCTTATCATAGGAATTTTTGATGATTCGAATGAATTTCCCTGGTATGCCATAGTGTCTCATAAGGCACCAAAGAACACTTCTATCGAGGCTATCAAAAGCCTTTTCAAAGTCGATGAAATTAACGTAAATAGAAGTGTTCCATTCAATTGACTGCTCAATAATTATCCTAAGTGTGGCTATTTGGTCGATACAGGAGTGGTCCTTCCTGAAGCCAGCCCGCTGATCTCTCAGTGTAGCATCCACAGCCCCCTGAAGACGAAGCAAGATAATTTTGTTCAGCACCTTCCCTGCCGCTGACATCAAGGATATACCTCTGTAATTCTTGCACTCCTGGCGGTCACCTTTCTTTGGCAGTTTTACAATGTAGCTCTCGTTCCAGTCCTGGGGCATCTCCTCCTCTTCCCATATCTTTCCAAGCAAGCCATAGAGGATATCTGCTGATAGGTCGGGGTCAGCTATCAGGGACTCTGGAGGTATGTTATCTGGGCCAGCTGCTTTCCCTGACTTAAGCATCTTGATAGAGCGCACAATCTCTATTTTGGATGGCTTCCCGCAGTTCACATTCAGCTCAGCTGAAGCCTCCGGTATTATTGGAAGTTCTGGCGGGGGAGGACGATTGAGGAGATCATTGAAGTATTGTGCCCATCGCTTAAGCTGCTCATCTTCCCTAGTCAAGATATTACCTTCTTTGTCCTTTACTTGGCTGCTAGTCTGTTGAAATTTACCCGCCAACTTCCTGGTGGTATCATAAAGGTCCTTCATATTGCCATGTGCTGCAGCCTCTTCTGCCTTCGTCGCTACGGTATCATAATATTCCCTTTTATCTTGTTTGATCTTATGCTTTACTTCACTGTTTGCTGCCTCATACCTCTTGTGTGCCTCTGCCTTTTCTCTCCTTGTCCTGCTTCTGTTGTACTCTTCCTTCAGATGTTTTCTTTTGCTGATAGACCCCATGGTTCCTGGTGTAATCCATTCCTTGTGCTCAGCTGTCTTAGTCCCTAATACTTCTACACATGTTCTGTTTATACTCACTTTGATGTCACTCCATTCATCCTCTATATTCAGATCTTGTAGGGGCTGAAATCTGTTAGACAACGACAAACGGAAGCTCTGTACTTTATCACTATCCATGAGGTAGTGCACATTGTACTTTATCCTTGGATTTCGTGGTTGATAGTTACGCTTCAGCTTTAATCTGACTCTGGCAACTAGGAGGTGATGGTCTGATGCAGCATCTGCACCTCTCTTGACGCGTGTATCCAATAAAGATCGCCTGAACTTCTGTGAGATGCATATATGGTCTATTTGATTTTCTGTTACGCGGTCAGGCGATACCCATGTTGCCTTGTGTCTTGTTTTGTGCAGGAACAAGCTTCCTCCGATGACAAGGTTGCAGTCTGCACAGAAGTCTGCGAAACGTTCGCCATTTTCATTTATTGTCCCCAGACCATGTTTACCCATAATCTGCTCGTATCCTCTGTTATTCTCTCCTATCTTTGCGTTAAAGTCACCCATTATCATTACAAGATCTCTTTCCTTCGCTTTGTCAACTATTTCAGTAAGCACACCATAGAAATCATCCTTGTCCTCCTCAGTTGAATCATTTGTGGGAGCATAGCACTGGATAATATGTGCGGTTATCTTCTTATGTTTGGTCCTGAACCTGGCAGTGATAATTCTAGAATTTATAGGTTCCCATGAGATCATGGCTCTACGAGGTTCTGATGTTAACATGAATGCGACACCCTCAGTGTGTGGTGCTCCGTCATCCTGATGGCCTGAATATATGATAGTTGTGCCATCTGCCAATTTCATCTCTCCTGATGAGGTCCAGCGTGTCTCGCTCAGTCCGAGGATTGATAACTTGTACCTCTTCATCTCATGCGCTATGATGGTAGCACGGCCTGGTTGGAACATAGTTGTCACGTTCCACGTGCCTAATAGGGATGCTGACTTAGGAGAAAGAAGAGCAATTGGCTGTGTAGGATCCTGACGGCTTTCCCTACGCTGCGTCATATGCTGTCTGTGTGACGACCCCCTATTCCCCAAGTCGATGGTTAAGGCGGGGGTAAACCTGAAAAAATGCCCATTTTTCATTCATTTTTCACAGCTAGGACTTACTTCAAAACTTAGGCAAACTATATATCCCTGGAAAGCTTATGACTTGAAGATCATGAAAAAAAATATTTCAGACTCAACATGTCAATTGTAATAGGATACCACTCATTTAATTGAGCCACCTGCTGGGTTCTACCTGGGGTTACTTAAGAAAAGATAACCCCTTCTGGAATTAATGAAAAATAACGTTTTTAGTATCAATTCAAAGAAGACATGTTGCTTATTGTTATAAGCAGAGGGATTTCTAATATGTTGAAAACATTTTAAATGATGATCAATTAAATTTGACATGGAAAATCAGAGGGGTGTTTCACTTCATAACTTTAAGTACATACATCATATGGAAAATTGCTCTGCTTATAACACAAAACTTATCAAAAGGAACAAATGCTGAAAATTTCAGATCAATTGGATAAATTGTTGTCAAGTTATCCTTTCTGGAAGACAAAATTATTGCGTAATGAGAAAATGGCCTTTAAACTTACAGATAGCAATCAAACTTAATTTTTTACAATATGTAACCACTATAGTGGCCCAAGTGTCCATATTTTGTTTACAGGAGTATCTAAAAGTAATTTAAAAACATCCTGGTTCATAAGTAACTCCTTCAGCTTCTCGAAGGGCTTCCTCTCGACGAGTCCTCAGAAGTCGCTCCCCTTGACGCCGTCTCTTTTCCTTCTGCATAACCTGCAAATCGGACTTAGCCAATCTTTTACTGTCTTTTGCATGTGTTGCCACTCTTGTACAAACACCATCAGGGATACAAAGCCTCTCCATGATTTTTAGCCTACTAGAAGCTCCATTATGGTAGTGGCAGACTGCTGATGCTGCAGCACACCGAATTACTTTTACACCATGGTGTTTATGTTTAGGACACCGTACCCACACCATTGAGTTAACACACTCATTGGGATTTTGTGTTGTTCCCAACACACACCTCTCTAGCAATTTCGAGTCACTTAGAGTCATAAAAGTGGGTTTCAAGACATCAAGATAGACCTCTGGCAAACAGTTACCACTACTGTATGTAGATGTTCCTGTTACTTTGTCTTGCTTCCATTTACACCAGGAGGATTCCCCTGGTGGACAAAATCGATGCTGTTTGGCTGGGTCATTTGACTCAACATTGTGATGGAGTATTGCAATAATGTTTTTTTTCATTCCATAAACTGCAACCTCCACCTCCCTTCTTCCTGGATTGGATTTCCTGATGGTATTTTGCCGAATTGCAAGTCCATACTCTTTCTGGAACTTCTTTATTCTTGTGTCAGACAGTCTCCCTATACCACCAATAGGTTTGCCATCAGTTAGTTTCCCTTTAGTTCTAGCCTTCAGGTTCAACAGATGTTTGCCCATCCTTTTTTGGACATGTCCCACACAGTCTAATTTCTCAACTTTGATTTCACCATAAACATTTTCCACAGAATTAAAGGCTTTGCTATCACCATCGCTCACCATCCATCTGTACCTCAGGTTGTGACGTTCCACTGACCTTTCCCACAAGACTACAGCTCCTTCACACTCCATTGCTGGTGAGCTACCAGCAAAGTTTATGTCACACTCATGTTCCAACAACCACTCCTCAAATTCTTCCTCATTTACACCTTTTGCTTTCTTTAAAGCACATTTCTGACATGCCTTTGAAAGGACATGGTAGTCCAAAACTTCACCAGTGTCCACTGAAATGACAAAAACCACTCCAGTTAATGAGGTAAACCCTCGTTTGGCCCAAGTGCCATCAAAACTTACAACAGCATCCAGAGTATCATCCAGATCTTTTTCTGGGTTTTCTTCCAAAATCTGCTGCCGAAGTCTCTCTCCAGCTTTTCTCATGTCCTCCTTTGCTTCATCCTCAAGAGCTTCCAGGATGTTGTCCACTTGTTTGTAGTAGGCAGGCTTAGAAAGGCAAGGCATGTTCATTATACCACAGAATGTGGCAAGGCCTTCGTAACCACTGCCACTCTCTATAGCATGGTAGACGACTCGGTGGTTAATGTCATACGATTTCCCTCGCTGGGTCACATCACTGGATGTTGGAAGTGGACTGGATTCCTCACAGGAACTGCACTGAAGGGAAAACTGTGACATCAGCCCTGCTCTTGCACTTTTATCTTCCTCAAGAGTTAAGGTGCCTAAAGACAAATCAAGTGAAAATTGTAAGATAAATCGGGCAATTTTATTATAAGCAAAGTAAAGACCTCAAGTCAGAAATACACATACTGTGATTTTTCCCCATAATTTTTTGTTTACAGTGTAAATGCACAATACACGCTTGGAAATTTTGACCTCAAATTGGGCCAAACTCTTTCGGCCGCGCAGGGTCTGGGCCCATGTACACAAACAAATCAAAATGGCGTCCCAAAGTGAGCCTGACCAAGAAGAACTTTTTAATGGGATCAAAGGAGCATTAAAGCGGCAGAAATCGAAATTCGAACGCCAGATTTCAAATGTTCACAAGTTGAAATATCTAGATGAGACATTTAACGCACTAGAGAAACTGGCCGAAGCTGTTGTGAAAGGAAAATATGGTCCCCTTCGCTATCGACACGAGCATGAAATCAGTCATGTATATCCAATGTTGGAACGAACAATGATAAGAGCTAAGAATGGAATTAATACACGCCTTACTCCACGGATGAGTAAAATCCATCCTTGGGTGATCTGTTTCGATGTTCCGATGCCGCAGGAAGTGTTCAGTCTATTAAACAAAGGGATTGTAAATCGCACAAGTTATGGTGTAGATGTTTCGGAGAAACCCGGTTCAGTGACAATAACATTCACAAATATGAGAAGACTGTGTGCTTTGTTCAATAAATTTGAGGACTGCGAAGCATTTACAAAGGAGCTAGGAGCTGGAAAAGGGGTGGTAAAACTTATTGTTGACGACAGGAAGAATGGAATTATGAGATACAAGTTTTAAGAGGAAATTTTACAATTTAATTTCCATTACGGGTACTGGAATGCATTTGGCATCATTCAGCATTGAAACAGGAGCAGTTTGTTTTTCCAGTATTGATTGGATGCAGTGGTACATTCTTAAATTGTAATCGAGTCGAGACAACAACATATATGTAATAGATGTTATATTTATGATTTTATACACTTCTAACACAATTGTGGGTACATTAATTGTCTTATATGTTATTGTTGCAATGCCCTCAGTGGAATTAAAATATAGAAAAGGGGAACAGTCTCTGGCAGACCCCTAACAATAAAAATTATTCTCTTAAGGAAACTATTAAGCAGATTTACTAACAACACTGTACATTTAGAATATTCGTTACATTTAGAATATTTTTGACATTTATTATAGTTATAATTACATTTATATTCTTAATTAATTTAAATTTAAATCTGTATTTGTAATTGTATTGTGTTTAGCTGAAAAACCCTTTCTAGGGAGCATCAATAAAAGTATGTATGTATGTATGTGTGTGTGTGTGTGTGTGTGTGTGTGTGTGTGTGTGTGTGTGTGTGTGTGTGTGTGTGTGTGTGTGTGTGTGTGTGTGTGTGTGTGTGTATGTATGTATGTATTAAAATAAAATTTCTTTCCCGGTTATTAGAATAGGTTCACGCTCTCAGAATTTGTTATTATTATGAAAATAATTGAGGTAGCCGGAGAGTGTCTGACACATGATCCCAATTCTGTTATTTCTTTGGTACAATGTTTTGACTCCGATTTATAGTTAGTCGGAGACACGGTGGCCTAGTGGTTAGCGCGCTGGACTCCGGATCCAGAGGTCCGGGTTCGAGCCCTGGCCAGGTCATTGTGTTGTGTTCTTGGGCAAGACACTTTACTCCATAGTGCTTCTCTCCACCCAGGAGTATAAATGGGTACCAGCAAACTGTCAGGGAAACCTGACAATAGTTGCTTCATGCTACGGAAACTGGGATAAGCTCTGGCAGTCATGGGCCACTAGGCTTGTAAGACTAAGCCACGACCAAGTTAAGACAAGTACTTCAAACACTCTCTAGTAGGCTTTCCCTCCGCAACAGACTTCTTGATCTCATCCATGAATTTATGACCACAAAAGAAACATTTGTCGTCGTGTTCACCTTTGGAAAACCCACAGGAGCAAAAGTGTTGTGCATCTGTGGTAATGCGATTGGGGATGAGGCTGTCTCTTGATTGATGATATGTCAAGAGAGATGGCTGGCGGAGAGGGAGCCAAAGTTTACTGATGTAATCATGCCTGAATACCTGATTCCAGCGGTCTTTATAAAGGCTGTTTCTTGCATAGCTGGCAATTTGAACATGCTTGGCTTCCCTCCCTTGCATGGTGTTCACTCCTAATCCAGTTTCATATTTCTCAAATACCCACTGGGTGTGAACTGGGACCAAATGTCCAATGCTCCAAACTGTCCCTGATACAGTGCCTGTGAAGAGTGTGACTGCTGTGAAGTAATCCCGAGCTAAGACCTTGAGTTCATCAATGGCTGGCTGAGTAATGTGGTACATTGAAAAAATGGAGGCACAATCTCTGAGCTTCATTGCAATGAAAACAATGAACAAAAGTTTCATAAGCAATTTGGGATCATCTGAATCCCCCCTGATGGCATTCACAAGGTACATAAACCCATGCAAAATAAGTCTTGAGTCCTTTCCAGTCAGTCTGTAAGAAAAGTCTTTGTCCTTAGACCTATCTTCCAGCATCCACTTTCCTAGCTGCTTTTTCAAACGTCCAGCTTTTACATCACACTCTAGTGCCTTCATGTACCTTGACATTGCACATGCTGGGGATAGGTCTGATAGGCTGGAGATCTTCTGTGGGAGGTTACTTGAAGAAATTGCTAGGTTTAATAGCATTGTGTGTAAATGCTGTACCCCATTGTTTTTAAGGTGAAGGGGCTCTACAACCTCTTTATCACACAACTTTCCAATCAGTGGCTGAAATTCCTGCCTTGATTTATTACTGGCAATAAATTTGGTGATTTTTGTTCTTTTTGTTGAGGCTGCAAGGCTGGAGGGAAGCTTTGCCTTAAAACTTTCTACCTGTTTGGCAATGTTTAATCTATCTTTGTATGGCCATGGTTTCCACTTGCAATCATTCATTAGCCCAAATTTTCCATTCAGTGTAACACAGTCCTCTTTTGATACATTTGCAAAGCTGGAAAAATAAGTGGCAGCATTGTTAAGTTCCCCATTAAGGAAAGCCAGAAATTTCATGTCTGAGGGAACCAGTTCAAAAGTGAAGGTTACTTGCTTCTCTGACACTGTATATGTTTTCTTCTCAATTGCTTCAATCTTGGAGGTTAATTGCAGAGTAAATTGCTCTACACATGGGTGGTCTTCTTTGCAGTTGGCACCAAATAAAAGAAAATTGTCATTTGGGCTAGCCACTCTTGGCCCAACATTTAAGAAACTCACCAACCAGGACATTGACTCATCCCACTTCCCAAAGGGTGCTCCATCCCCCCCCAATTGCCACTTTAAAGGATCCTTCTTTGTGACCAAACCAATTAAGTTTGTCATTGTCCTTTCTAAATTCATTTGTTTCAAAGTAAAATTGACTAAGCATAATTAGCATTGTCTCTAAGTCTCTGTAGACCCCATCAACTCGTTGATCCCTGGGTAAGGTAGTGCACAGTGTTTCTCTCACTGACAAGGTCTCTCCAACATTGATTTCTTCAATTTTGTGCATGAGAGCACTGTAAGCAAGTGGCCTTGGAATGGGAACTCCAAAGCCAAATTTGATTCTCTCCCTTGAAAGATAACCTTTCATGGTTCTTTTCCCAGTATGTCTCATAGCCATTGCTGATCTCCCCTGCTGGTATTTTACTTTTCCAATGATCCCCCCTGCATACAGTAGAGATAAGGAACGGATGAAATTTTCATTGCTTTCCTCGTACTCCTTCGCTTGAGCATTTATTTTCATCGCAGCTGCCCTTTTAAGCTTTTTAGAAGAATCGAAATATTTAGAAATATCAGCCATTTTGCCATATTTGAGAACAGTGGAAAACATTCCATCAAGAGCACGAGTTCTATCTTCCACGGAACCTCCGTTCACCTCTGAAGCAGCAATCAGGGTCTCTAATTGCCTTCTGTGGGCACTTCGTCTCGGTAAATTTAATTTACCCTCTCCAGTGAGTTCAGTTGGGCTTTTTTTCCTACTTGTAGAAGTGTTTTGCAAGATTTCAAATGCTGTCGCACGGCTTTGAGTTGGCGGGGTCACCTCAAGCTCAAGCTGATCCACACATTCTCGTATTTTCTCGCCATTTTTTTGTAGGCGCTCTAACTTTTTTCTCAGAGCAGAGAGCTCTTTACTCTTTGACAGATACTCTTTTCGAAGGGTAGCCCTTTCTCTAGCTAGTTCAGCTACAGGGAATCGTTTCTTCTGCGAAAATGCAAGCGATCTCCGAGGGGTTCTTCTCTTCTTACTTCCCATTGCCCGATCGCCACGGTCATGGGCCACAGGCTATTTCCTTTCAATTAAAATTGAGTATTTTTGTTACAAATTTTTACACATATAAAAGCAAAATTATGACCGCTCAACTCGAAATTATAAACGATCAATATCTCTTCTGTGGTTCTACCGTTTCCTTTTTGAGCAAAACGAGTGCTTTAACATTATTTACCTCCGTTTTTGAAGTCGACTGAAGACTTATATTTGTAACTGCGATCGTTCTTTGGAGCCCTGTGTTCACTACGAATGCAAAAATCAAGAAATATGGACAAAGTCGATGAATCAGATATCAAACTAAAGCTTGAAAGGAATAGATTTTATTTTTTAGCGCCAAACGTTTGTTTTCATTACAAGTCTCCCGCAAACAGGCAAAATAGATGACTCCCCGGGTCCCTCTGAGTCGCCATGAAAATGGCCGAGCGAAATTTGGCCTTAAAAGGACTGGAATCTAGTGGACATTTCCTTGGCCCAATTTGAGGTCAAAATTTCCAAGCGTGTACCTCAAAATCTTTCTCTTAACCAATCCAAGATTTAATAGATAAATCAGCGTATTTAGGGAAAAACTGGAACTAAGGGTCGATATGATATGGGAAATAAGTCATAATCGAGAACAGAGAAAGACATAGATTTCCAAAAATTTCTCACCTTTCTCACACATGTGTGCCTTTGAGACGGCCGTGGATAAATTTTTCACATTTATTAATCTATATCCCTCGCTTTCCTCGGTATTGAAGGCATACTCTTCATCAGAGCTGTCTAAAAGAAGCTCCTCGTCGGCATATTTCATTTTCTTTCTTGAGGAACCAACGGTTTCTTTAGAGTCCGAGTCGGAGAGCTGATTTTCATCCCGCGAAGTGCTCGGAGTTGAGGCGGCGATTTCGTCAACATCAGGAGCTGTTTCTTCAGACTCTTCTTTCTGTTTTCGCCTTCCAGAAAAAATTCTCTTTCTTTTCTTCCTGTAGACAGATCTACTTTTCTCTCCGACCATTTTCGATATAACTTTTCCTTTGATTATAACTTTTCCTTTGATTGCTCCGAGTACACCGAGTGTCACATTCAACCAAAACTGCCTCTAAATCTATCCCATAATGGTTTTGACCTTAGAAAACCCTTCAGATAAGACTAAATAAAGTATCTCTCGTTAAATCCTGCCCATTTGGAGCTTGGTTGCCAGAATAACACTTCATAAACAACTGAAAAATTAAAAAATGCTCTTCTCGTTGCCATGGTAACCACGCTATTAGTCAGAGCGGGAATTTTAAAATCGCTCAAAAAGGTTAAAATAGTGAAAATAAATGGAAAATTATTTTTCCATAGCAAAGTTTAATACCCAAAGCTGCAAATTCCGAGGAAAACAAAAAACTCAGTTTTTGAGCAAATTTCAGGTTTACCCCCGCCTTAAGTTGAAATTGATCAATGATTCTGTAATCCGTTACATCCACCGCACAGGGGATTGGCCTATGCAGCTTCACCAGAGCCCTGTTAGCCAGCATTACCTGTTTCCACCTCTCACGACGAGGACGTAGGGTTGGACTTTGAGAGGCAAACATGAAGCGGTTGCCATGAAGTAGGCAAAACATCCAGCCTTGTAGCATTGATTACTAAGAATAAACCTTACCCCTGTCCCTCCAAGTTTGGTGATATTGATTACTGCTTGCCAAGTATTACCAGATATCCTTGACTTGGTCTTGAAATATGGTGACACCCAATCTGGAACTTGGAGGCTTTCCACGTATAAAGAAAATGTTTCATCACCAACAAGCTCTTCCACCGTCCTTTTCACTCCTTTCTTTAGGGCCACATCCACAATCTCATTTATGATAGCTTTTGCCTCAGGATTACCAAAAGCACATATGCTGGAAAGCACCATTGACAAATGTTCTTGGCTCCTTTCACAGATGCCTTGTACATCTTGGAGAACGTGGCTTCCCCCTTTTTTTAATAAGGAAAGTCTTTTCTGGGGTCTCCAAATCATTCCTTTCACAAATCTCCTTTAGATTAGGGGAATTAAGACTGCCACTGCTTGGAGGAGTCAAATGAGCCGAGACAGGCGTTTCTTTCGTGGGGGCATTGTAAGGGGCCAAGGTGCATGTGGTCGCTTGCAATTCACATTGTCGCTGTCTCCTTTAAGGGAACTTAAATCCTAGCTGTTCAAAAATTCTTTAACTTTATTAATTGCAGCAGATCCTTGTTCTTCAGAACCTGTTTTTTTCCTCAGAATAGCCAATACAAGCCTAAAAGATGAGCAAACAACTTCAAACGCACTGGAGTTTTTCTTGTTAATGGAGAGGTGCCCATCAAGAAGCCAAAGTTTGCCACTTTTAATTCTGCAGAAATCTTGAAAAAAAAGTTGTCACAATTGGTGATTGCTTTAAATATTGCAAAGGAGTAATTCCACAAATTTCTGTTGTGAGCACATACCAGTAACTCTGATTGCTTAATCCCTCACTCATGTCGCGAGAGAAGGTTGAAGAACCTTTCCTTGGCACCATTTTGAGGGGAATATCCAGGAAAACCTACATGCACTGACTAGCAATCTGGGAAAAAAAAACAAACATTGTCCAGATCCAACCAAAAGAGGCACTAACGATATTAACCATGCAAATGCTGACATAAATATCACATATTTAATGGGATTAAATAACGTACAGAGCTTGATATATACTTGCAGTGCAGACGATTTACGTCCCCTCATGTCCAGTGATGTCCGATAGCACTTTACAAAAATGTTTAAAATGTTATAGATATCACAAGTATTGTTCATAAGACTACTTAGAAACAGCTAAAATCCAATACAATTAATTAATAAAAACGTTAAATATAAAGTGAAAATATCAAATGGCTAATATATATAAAAAAACGACCAAAATATAAAAGGACTAATTTAAAAAACGCTTTCTTAAAACAGAAATCTTCAGTTTTTTCATTGAATCATTCAGACTCTTACAAGATCTTATTTCTAGTGACATGTCATTCCACAACTGTGGTGACGCTACTGAAAAAGAACGAAAGCCATAGTT
This sequence comes from Pocillopora damicornis, assembly GCF_964200805.1. Taxonomy (NCBI): domain Eukaryota; kingdom Metazoa; phylum Cnidaria; class Anthozoa; order Scleractinia; family Pocilloporidae; genus Pocillopora; species Pocillopora damicornis. The sequence goes on from NC_142676.1 coordinate 15,410,158, forward strand.
GCGCAGATTATATTTGACATTAAACAGGTGACAGCCATCAGCAGATCTTAAGTTGCGCCTAGGAATATACCTTGTAACTAGGTCAGACAAATATGAAGGTGCTATGCCATTTACACATTTAAAAGTCACCAAAAGAATTTTAAAAACTACGTACTGTTTTACAGGAAGCCAATGCAGTTCCTGTAATACCGGTGATATATGTTCATGTTTGGGTGTAAGTGCAACCATTCTGGCAGCTGCATTTTGAATATGCTGAAGCTGCTTGATAGTCTGTTTTGTCAGTCCATACAAAAGTGAATTACAGAAGTCCGGAAGAAATGAAAGTGTGCACAAGTATTTCTGCTGTATGGCAACTGATATATTTCCCTATACGGCTGATATTTTGAAGGTGGAAGAAGCCTGCCACATACAGCTGTAACATGATGTTCTATTGACATGACTGTACCGTACAGAACACCAATATTTCTAGCTGTCAATGTCTTGCTAATCAACTCATCACAAACTGAGATTGACGTCAGGGGTGGAGGTGGGCAATGGCTGGCATTTTACATGTTTATTCATTTCTACCTGTATGTTGTAATACAAAATCAATTTTAAAAAAAATTCTCTTGTTTTCTGTGTCTTGAGGTCTGTCTGCTTTTGAAAGAATTAAGACATAAAAATAGATACATCCAGATTTACACAGTTATTTTCAAGTAATACAACTGTAAATGTGCTATGTTAGTATTCTGCTCTTGTAAGGGTCACAAATATTTAAAAAACATACAGGAGCTTGAACTCTTGCCTCTCTTTGGGTACATTTGGCCCTGTCAGAAGCCTCCTGCAACAGTGGAATTTATAAGTAGTAATTCATAACACCACTTTATGAAATACATTTCAAATAATGCCAATGATCATATTTAGCAATTTTTCTTTTACAAAAAAAGAATGCATTTTTATTTCTGTTTCTAGTGGCGGTTTAAATCAATGTACTTCATATTTGTTTTTCTAGTGCATACTTCCATCTGTGTAGTGTACAAGTGGTGTATGCAGATTAAACTATCTTTGATATATAATTCTAAATCAGTTCCATGCTCCCTATTTTATCTGTGATCTACAACACTTACAGAAGCTTGCAATTCTAGGTCTTAATGTGCCCTTAAAGCTAATCCCTTTCATAGAGGTCTCTGTAAATTCAAATCCATGTTCAGTAGTTTACGTTGGAAAATTATGGCCATTGTAGTTAATGAAATAAACAGGACACTGTGACATTTACTTGTGAGCTTTAAGAGCATGTGAAACCTCCTTGCCTTGCCTGATTGCCTCAGCTAAGTCTCTTAAAAGGCAACTGTCATTTCCCGAAAGATATACCATGATAATTTTGCACAAAAAATTAGTAAATTGTACAACACAAAATCATACACTTGTATTTTATTTTCTTGGTTTTTTTTTTTGCTTGTCTGTTAATTGTTTTAAAATTTCCAAATTAGAAGTAAATTAAAAGATTTGAGATTGTTTTAAGTTATTAATATGAGCTAGGGAATACGATGTCAGCTACACAAATGCTAAGAGGCCAATGACCTACTATCATGCTTCGAACTATCATCCTGTTTGATGTTAACATGTGGTGCATCACCCTGATCTCATTATCATTACTGCACAAAGGTTGTTGATGTTTTCCACAAGCTATGGAAATAAGATCATCAATCCATTACCTTACTAAGGAGATGATAGTGTCTCTGGTAGATGGTTCTGTTCCAAACGTACTCTTTTTGCTCACAATGTTTATTAACTTGTTGTTTGATAGTTAACACTTGTTAACTTGATGATGTGTGCGCCATGGAAAATTTTAATTTGAGGTTGCATGCCTTAATCACTCATCAAGAACTGACTTTTGTCATCCAATAAACTGTTGTCTCACAGGTGAAATTAAAAATAATTTGATATTGATTTCTTTGGGTTACAGCTTGATATTCATGTGGGCCAACAGGAGAACCACCATGGTCTCAACAGCTAATAATAATAATAATGGTGGGGAAAAGCAAAGTTTAGTTCAGAAACAGGGATTGGTAATCAAGCCCACATCCTTACCATTGTCATCAAATTGATGCCTTGAAGAGAGACATACAGGTAGCAGGTTCCCAAAACAGCTATATCCAACAAAGCTGTAAAGTAAACCAATATAGTTCACTTTATTCAATAAAGTGATGGATACACTGATACTATCAGACTTGTGCATCTTGGCCATTAGTTATACATCTTTAACTAGAATCACATGATTATCCTTCCTCACTCTGATTAAAATGAATTTAGGTCAGTGGTGGTTTACTCAATGTCAAGCCTGCCCTTGAAATATTGTTGAAATATACAGGAAGTGTACCTTAAGATATCCTTGGCTTTTTGTGTTGCTATATATCTGATAAGCTCCAATGGAGTGTAATCCGGGTGGCACTGCTTTCTCATTTGGGTCAAAATTTTAGATAATGAGATTACTGACAAAGTGATTGCTTGTTATTAGATAAATGCACAAAATCTGTCTCTTCCAAAAATACCATACTAATACACCTGTATAATTTAGTGAATGGAAAGAATCCATTGGAAATGTCCAAACACTATGTGTGTTCTATGTCATGTTTTTTTTAATGTCCCATGAAGAAACCAGGCCATGACTAGCTGGTGGCTCAGTTGAAGATAATCTCAGTATTTTGTCAGGTTCCCCTGCAAGTTCTCTGGGTCTAGTTGATAGTGCTGGAGTAAATTTATCTTATCCAAACACACAACCGGATGACATATAGCCAGGTCTTGAACCTGACTGCAACACAATCTGGAGTTCATTGTGCTAAAGACTAAGTCATTACATGATAATTGTAAGCCAAAGAGACTTCACAGGCAAACTTATCTAAAATCATGCAAACAAGACTTCATGCACTTACTCCCAGTGCATTGGTGCAGGGGCACATCATTTGCTACTATCAACCTTCTCAGCAACTGGAGGTCATAGGCAGGTTCACATCTTGGTTCTAATGGTAGGATATCAGAGAATCAACTAGGTACATGTGTTCTTTGCATGCCCAGATTAAGATAACTCATTTTAAATTTTTACTTACTTGCCTCTGCATCAATCAGGAGATCTTCCTCCTCCTCGTATTTTTTTTTATGAAGTGCAGGAGGAACTGTATATACAAAATAAAAGATGCCAAATATGAACCATGCTTGATTTTGTTACAAATAATAATAAGAAAAAGAAGAGGAAGAACTCTATTAACCCTACAAAATGGATCAGCTAGTACCGTAAAAAAACTGGTATCAACCCATGTGTAGGTGTAATAAAATACTCTCTATAACTTCTTTCTCTATGCCATCATCATCTTTTCTAGGGTAGTGATATCATTCTTCATGAAGTATAACAATGTCATAGGGTGCCATCTTTATTCACTTGGGGAACTCATCTGTGCAACTGGTGTATGTTATTGCATTCGAGTAGTTATGAGTAAACACCACATGAAAGGGCTCGTCATTCTGGTAGTGCTTGATGTACCTCATTGGCTTTGGCACCATAATGTCATAGGGGTCTTCATCTGACACGAGTGGCACCTGGCTCCTGTTATTTTTCCCTCTTCTTGGCTTTGCTCATTGGTTTGGCTTTCTCCCAAGCTGTTTACAGAGGTTTGGGTTGATGATCTTTCCCATTTTGTCAGAAGTTTTCTCGTAAGTGGCAACAAAACTTCGCAGCTTATCAATCTTCTCTGCGACAACAAGGACACGGGCACAAACCACTATCACGCAAAGATTTGCAGGTCTTGTCGCATGTTATCATTATGTGTTTCTACTATGTGACTAGTATCAAACTCAGTGACGCAAAAGTTCGTGTTTGCAAGTTTTGTGATCTTATAATGCCACAGTGTGATTTCTGCCCTCCTGTATATATCTTTAAACTCATATGAAAGAAGTTGTAATGAGAGCTGGCACTCGATATGACCTCATAAATTGGACACAACCTCAGTTTGGGCCTTCAGCAGGGTTCTGTTAACTCAGTTTGGCATCACGCAATATGCTATTTCATAGTTGTCGATTAGAGGAAAACACTATCCTGTTGCTTGGCAGTGAAAAAGTACAGACACAAAGGCAATCTAATTGTGTGGAGTGGAAGAATGAACAAAAATGTAGATTTACAGGTTCAAACTTTGGCTTAATTAGCGCAAGGAAAAGGCATCATGAATGTTTCATTGACAGCCTGTTGCTCCCCAAGCCCTTTACATTATGGTATACTAATCGTGGGATGAAATATGAACCAGTTGCCCTGGAGCAGTAGCAAAAGTACATGTTTCCCATCCATTGTCCAGTACAAGTCCTGAAATCAACTCTTTTAGTGAGTCTGAATGCACCATATTTGGGTGCTTCACCTGATGGAAAGGTATTGATGTTGGCTGCTCATTGCCTTTTGGCCTTTCAAAGGTCAAGAGTCCTGAAACAAAATTCCTGGTTACCCCCTAGATGCAATTCTGACTACACTATCACGAAACATTCAATGTGAAATAGTTTATTGAGGAATGGTCAGTCAGTCATCCGACAACAACAATGTGTCGTAACATATACTTATTACATATACTTATTACAACATAGAATATGCTAGCAAGTCTAACTTGAAAAGCTTGAAAAATTAATTTTACCACGCCAGATACGAAAAACCACTAAAAAACCACTCTTTAGATGTGGCCAAAAAAACGTATTCCCCATCTAATGCAGTGGCACGGAACCTCGGGGAAGAGGTAGAAACAAACCCATAACTCCATAGAGAAAATTTAACTAAATTGACAACAGCAAATAGAAAGAGTGACTGAGCTAGAATGATAAATATTCCCCGCTAAAACTTTAAATACTCAAAACTCTCCCCTGAGAATACTAAAACCTCTCAATCGTGCCATCAGAATAGAAATTTCTGACTAATTCGTTCCTAGTCACTCAACCGTCAGAAATTACATTTTTCAGATACCATTTTTTTCTAGAAAATGTCAATGATGAACCCAAACTGAAGCGCAATTACAATTACTATACTCAAGTGCAGGGACTGATGGGGGTCACTGGTGTTAGATAGTGTGACTTTATAGTTTACACAGTTAAAGGACTAAGCATTAAATGTACCGTAAAAACTCGTGTATAAGCCGCACCCCCAACTTTCAAGCATGATTTTGAAAAAAAAAAACCTAAAAATGCACTTTTGTAAAAAAGGTGATCGTTTGTTCGCACATCAAAATGTTCACAAATAAACTTGAGGAAATTTAATTTTGTGTATTTGCAGTGACATTTTAAATAAGTTAATCAACTCTGAAAATACCTTTTAATTTCCCCATTTCCTGCGAAAGACAACAGTTCTCTTCATTGCTAAAGCCCACAATTGAAATGAAAATGGAACGATGGAACGAAAATAAAGCGCTGGAGAATGCTACAAAACGTTTGCTTAGTAACCACCCATTTATTCGAGAAGGGAAGTCTGGACACCAGAGAAGGACACAAGAAAACAAATGGTGGACTTGTGAAGACTGTATTTTACAAAACTGAATAATATATTTACAAGTAACAGGTACAGATATCTTGATATTAGAAAACGAAATTCCTTGTTTTAGCAAAAAACTATTTACATTGTACAATGTTTGAAAGTACGGCTCATCAATCTTTGTTCAAAGCAAACTCTTTTTTTTTTTCTTTTTTTTTTCAATTTTAATTTTTTTTAATTGCAACACGAAGAACACTACTTTACAAAACAAGACGAACACTACTTACAATACCACCTACAAGACGTTACTTATTCTACTTACTATATAATACTTCCTTAGACTGCAATTCTTACCCTAGTTTTTACAGTTTTTTTTTTATCGCTTACACATCTATGTATCTATTAAATTATAATTCAAAATGGGTTTCCATTTAGCCTCTAGCATCTTCCTATCATTAAACTTAGCCGCAATGTGACATTCAGTTTCATATTTTCTTTTAACTAGTTCCTTATACGAAGGGAAAAAAGGAAGACTATTATTCCTACGGCAATTCCATAAATGTAGCTTACCTAAAACGATTAAGTAATTAAATAAAGAACAATTAGTATCTGTGACACCAATTAAAATAGTCTTTAACTCAAGTTTCCTTTGTTCTTTGGCTATAGCGATCCAATAAGATTCAAATTCTTCCCAAAATGCATGTGATTAAACACAGTAAAAGAATAAGTGATCAATTGTTTCCGCACTAGTATTGCAAAAAGTGCAAAGATCGCTTTGTATTAAACCTATCTTAGCTAAGCGGGAATTTGTGAATAAAATGTCATTTAGTATTTTAAATTGAAAGCATTGCACATATGTCTCGCAGATACAGGACTTTATTAATGAGAAGGCCTTTTTTGTTTCCACATCATCAATAGAAAATTTAGATTTCAACTTTGTGAAGCCTCTGGACTCTGTCGCCTCACTGGATATAAGCAAACCGTAGAAATCCCTAGACTTGCTAAGTGCTGGATCAAAGATTTTATCACCGATTTTAAATTGCAGTGATCTGACATGATCTTTCTTAATTTCATGGCATTGAATTCTTAGATGACTTGGTACTGCGCAACGAACACCAGTCCAGGTCAGAAAGTTGGAATCTTTTAAACCATTACGTTTTGCAAGGTTAAAGGACTCTGTGTTACTCAAATCAAATTTTAAGTCGCTTAAAAGAATAATATTTGTGCTATTATAATTATAATAGAATAAAGGTTTGCCGTTTACTCTAATGTTATGATTGTTCCAGATGATTGTTTCACGTAGACTTACAAGATCAAATCTAGAACGAAAATCTGACCACCAGTGTAACATCTCCTTATAAAATATTGGGGAAATGTTATAGTCATTAATATTATAATCACAATGAAGAAAAAATCCTCCACCAAAAGGTTTTAGTAAATGTAATAGATACGCTTTCCAGGGATAAAAGTTATCGCTTAGAAATCTTCCAATCCATGAAAGTCGGAGTGACATAATTGTAAAATCAGTTACCTTTAGGCCACCAAATTCAACATCATTTATTACTGCTGTCCTGGCGATTTTATCAGGACCCTTCCAAAGAAAATTATATATAATTGATTGAAGGGCCTTTATGAACTCCAAAGGAGAAGGAAGAATTGACGAGATGTATAAAACTTTAGGAAGTAGTAAACTCTTAATAATTGTAACTTTACCAAACAGAGAGAGGCCTCTCCAACTCCACAAGCGTATCTGAGATTTAATTCCTTTGAGCTTATCGTAGAAATTCTTTTGCACTGTTTCTTCGTTATTGTAACTAAAGTGAACCCCTAAAGCTTTTACAGTTTTACGCCATTTCAATGCTAGAGGTGTTTTGATGTTATTAAGGGAAGAGCCAATCCACATTGCTTCGGTTTTTGTATAATTCACCTTTAGGCCAGAACATTTTTGGAATTGATCAAGTAACTTAAAAAGGTATTGAGCAGATCTGATATCCGACACAAAAGCTGTTAAATCATCTGCATACTGTACCATTTTGAATTCTTTTCCATCTATTTTGATTCCATCGATTTCTGAACATGAGCGAATAGCGACTGCTAGTAGTTCCATAGCAATGATAAACAAGTAAGGAGAAAGGGGGTCTCCCTGCCTTACACCTCGATATATTTCAAAGCTAGCTGAGAGCGTTCCATTGTTGATAATACAACTTGTTGTTATTGTAAAAGGTTTCTATCCATCTTGTAAGACTGGATCCAAATCCAAAGACTTCTAAGCATTTGAACATAAAATTCCACTCCAGACTATCAAAAGCTTTCTCAAAATCTATAAAAAGTAGCAATCCAGGGATTTCATAAGTTTTCGTGTAATCCATTATATCTAGAATTGATCTTGCGGCTTCCCCATGTAGCGACCTGAAACGTACCCAGTTTGATTGCTATGAAAGATTTCGGGTAAAACTTTGACAATACAGGTCGCTATAACTTTGGACGCAATTTTGGCGTCGACGTTAGTCAAGGATATTGGCCTCCAATTTTCTAAGTAAGTCCTATCCTTGTCCTGTTTGTCAATAAGAGTAATCACTGCCTGTCTCTGAGATGGGAACATTTCCTTCTTCATAAAAGCTTCATTAAATGAATTAATCAAAGTATCACTAAGGAATGGCCAAAAGGTGTTATAAAATTCAATGGGTAACCCGTCGTTGCCTGGCGTTTTTGCAGTTGGAAAAGTTTTGAGAAAGTTCTGGCATTCTTCCGCAGTTATTCTACCCTCACATATTATTCTTGAATCATGTGAAATACTGGGTAAATTTGGACTATCGAAAAAAATAGATGATTCTGCATTATCTAGATTAATATTTCTACTACGATATAAGTTCTTATAAAATTTGCGTTGTGAATCCATAATCATAAAGGGGTCAGTAGAAATTACACCACTAATGAGCAGCTTTCTTACATGCTTTTTAACATGGTTGCGTTTCTCGAGATTTAAAAAATATTTGCTATTCTTTTCACCGTGTTCGTGCCATCGAGCTCTTGCGCGTAGTATAATCCCTTCTACTTTGTCCTCGTACAGTGCTTCAAGATCCTGCTTAGATTTTTCTAGTGCCAGACGCGTATTGTTACAAGGATTTGTGTGAAACATTAGGACTGCCTCCTGATAACGTTTATTTAATTCCTCTTCTTGTTTCCGTCGAATGGAAGCTATTTGTTTGGAGAATATGATGGAGTTTGACCTTATATTAAACTTGATCCAATCCCACAAAAGTCTAGGATCATGTATATCTTTACCTGCATCCAGCCAGGTCGGTAAATTGTTTGTTATCATATGTTTATAATTTTCATTTGCCAATAGAGAAGTGTTTAGTTTCCAGAAGCCAGCTCCTCTTCCACTTGATTCGATTTCTTCAAGTTCTAAAAAAATAGCGGAATGGTCTGTTTTGATCGAGGGTATGATATCGACCTTAGTTACCAAATCATGTAATTCATCGGATATTAGCCAGTAATCTAGTCGGCAAAATATAAAAGGTGAACAACGCCCCCAGGTAAAGCTTTGCAATGTTGGGTTTTTTTGAGCCAAATGTCGTGCAGACTGAATTCATTTTGCAATTCATCTATAGAGTTGATTACATATTTTCGAGGAATCGGTAAACCACCTTTTTTGTCAAGTGTGATGTCGAGAGGACAGTTAAAATCTCCACCTATAATAATGTTTTCTTCATTACCAAATTCGTCATTTCTTAATAATTTTGATAAATTACGATAAAACTTGACAGCATCGGCGTCTTTGTTTGGGCCATATATGTTTGCAATTGTGTATATCTCATTGTTAATAGCAGCTTTTAGAACAATAAACCTGCCATCCGAACTTATTTCACTTTGTTGAATAATAATGTTCAAACTATTCTTTATGAGAATTGCAACACCTCTAGCATTTGTACTGCCGTGTGAAAATAAAATAGAAGCGCTCCACTCTTTTCGCCACTGATCCTGTCGTTCTGTTGTGGAATGAGTTTCTTGTAAAAATATTAAATCGGCTTTTTGCTTTCTACACCAGGAAAAAATTGCCCTACGTTTATGAAAGTTGCCTAGGCCTCTAACATTCAAGGAAAGAAATTTGATGCTTTCAGGCTTAGCTTTCAAATTATGCATTCTTAATGCAAGAATAATTAAGTGTTATCACATTTATAATAGGTGCTATTTGCTCGGAAAATGAATAGAATAGCAAAACAAATGTAAAAGTAGTAAGAGAATAATTTAAGTTTTGAACAAGAAGTACAACACAGACACAAAACAACAACACACAAAATATACAAACAAACGAAAGCGCACTTACCATCTCGGTTGCTGCACACTTTCGCCGAGATCTCCATGGCGAATGGTTGTATTATACTATGGTATTAAAAGTGACAAGCAGTTTTGCCTGCGCCAAAATTGTACACAAAACTATAAATCATACAGTTCATTTAGCTATAAATACAATTACGCAGTATATAATGACAACAAAACAGCAACATAAGGATTACTCGTGTCTGATTTTAAAGGACTTGAGACCTTCAGAATCGATTTCTTTATACAGTATCTGCGCGGGAACTGACCATGGGATGAACACGAACTGGACTCCTTCTCTTTCTTTAAGTTGCTTTAAATGATCTTTCCGTAGTTTGGCTCTTTCACTTCGAACTGATTTTGACACGTCGTTGGATATGAATATCTGACTGTCGCAGAAAGGGTTATCTTGCTGCAGCCTTTAAAATTCGTCCTTTATCAGGATATCTAAGTAAGTAGACATGGATAGGCCTTGACTGCAGAGCGGTAGCGCTCGCAGCCGCTTGGTTGATCTTCGTACGGTGCGCTCGCATGACTTCAATATTATCGAGGCCCATGTGCTTACTGAAAAGTTCTTCCTCTAAGAATTCTTCTACGGAGCTGCAATCTTTTTCGGCGCCTTCCTTTAAACCCCATATGATCACGTTGTTCCTCTTGGACCTGTTCTCCAAGTCTTCAATTTTCTTGTTCAGGGCGTCTATCTCTTTGCGGTTTGCCTTCTCTGCAAGAGCGCTTTTAACCTCGGTCACATCGTGGTCTAAAAGTTTATAACTATCTTTCAATTTGTCGACATCCTGAGCGGTTTTCTTTTGACTTTTTTCCAAACTTTCTAGCTTCATCAGGATGGCGTTCAACTTCGACTCTTGTTCATCTTTAGCGGCGAGCAATTCGTCCATCTTCGCAAGTACTGCATCTAGCTTCGCTTCAGTGTCGGGCATTTCGGTTCGTTGCTTTGCTTTCGACCTTGTTTGTCTAGCAGACATTCGCTTGTCACCAATTAATAAACTCAAAAGATTATAACGCGGTCATAGTAACCTATTAAGGATCAAAATTTTGAAAGTTTCATAGAGAGAGCTCGGAGCCGCGTCCGTTCAGCTTGGCGTCATCACATGATCCCCCTGTTCAAAGCAAAATCTTCTACAACACGGTTCAGTATTATTTTCACAAGAAAAGCAAAAACTATTTACATGAGCATTAATATACTGTTAAAGTTCATTCTATCGACCAGTGTTCAATGTTCAACAACTGTTGTAGTTGCTTAGAAACCATAAAAGTCCTCGCCATCGCTTTCACCAAAAATGTTCTCAAAGCATTCAGGGTCAATTTCTGTAAGTTGTCGTTTGAAGTGATCAGCATAATACAGCTGGTCATCACCATCTACTTCATCAAGATCTTCAAATGGATCTGAGTCCGACTCCTCTTCCCAGATTTCTTCGTCTTCTGTGCCATCCAATGCGTTGGTGATACAGCATTTGGGAGACGACTTGGCGATCATCTCTGGTGGTATGTCGTCCCAGGCGTCACTGATCCATCTGCAGATCTCGTCAAGCCCAACCTTACAAATGCGACCCCCGGCAGTAAAGCTGTGCTGTCCAGCCAACATCCAGTCTTACCACTTTGCCCGCATGCGGTCCTTGAAGGGCTTGTTAATGGACACGTCCAAAGGCTGAAGCACTCTTCTTTGATTGGCTAAAAAACATTATACAAAGCCTGGGCGGAATCACACAGTAGACCACGATCAGTAAACAACATGGAAACGTTCGCTTTCGCATCAGCTGTGCATGGATATCATGTTTATAAAGACGTATGGAAACCATCATTCGGGGAAAAGCTTGTTGCTAAACAAGAGTTTAATAACCCAATGGACAAACATGCCATGAAAGTAGTGAAGGACAACGAAACAGTGGGTCATTTGCCTTGCAAATTCTCTTGAATAGCGTGGTATGTTCTTGCACGTAGTGGGGAAATCAGCGTTGAAGTGATCGGTCGTAGACAACACTGTAAGCAGCTGTGCGGAGGAATGGAGATTCTGTGCCAGTTAGAGTTTAACTGCTCAAACAAAGTGCAGATGAAACGCTTAAAGGAACTACTGGCGAGCAAGATTCAGGTATAGAACCTGAAGATGCAAACAAACGGCTCCTTTAGGAGCCACCACTTCTACTGAAAGCAATGATCAACAACAGGTTTCAATATGTTTAATCTTTATTTACTGAAGGTTTTCAGTTCAATTTGTGACCCCTACAAGCCAGTTTACTTCCTTTGAGAGCAATGGTCTCGTGTACAAGGCGCACCCGCGATTTTTTACTCAAAATTTCGGCAAAAAGGTGCGGCTTATACACGAGTTTTTACAGTATTCCATTCAGTGACCAACATTGAAACACCTTAAAGGATACATTGAAGTTATATTTCACATCTTTTCTTGGGTTATCAAAGATACTTTTTTGCTTCTATTTACATGCATATACTTTGCGGCTTTGGGTTTAGTGGCAGATGTTAGTTGGGTTTAGTTGACAGATGTTTAGTTGCATTTGGTAATGTATATGTGCACAGAAACAGTGTCTCTTTTGATGACCTCATTGGCTGTAGAAGCAGAGCAATAGATTCGATGTAATTGCCTTCCAGATGATTAATTCTTTTTGTATTCAGGCCTCTTCCAATATAAACAAGAAGACCTCCTCCAAATCAATTACAATCTTAGAACTCTGAATCGGGGAAAGCTTGATCTATCTTTGTCTCAGCAATTACAAAAACATAAAAAAACCCTTGAGTATCAGTGATTTCACTTCTAATAATTTAAAGCCAGCCACACAATTCACATTTAGGTATGCGATTCTTAAATTATGGGTATGGTGTTGTAAAATCGCATTGAGATCAGAGACTTGTGCACTTAGAGCAAAAGGAGATTCCTTCATATTACTGATGTCTGGAGTGTCAACTCAAACCTCTTCATCGTCAAAAACATCTCAAAAAGGAAGCTCTTTCCAAAGTTGACAACTAAAGCACAGGTAACCAGGTGAAAATTGGACATCGTCAAAGAGTCAGGATGCCAGAAAGAAATTAAAACAATAAAAATAGAGGATGAAGATAACATCTACTTGCTACAAGGGTCAGCCGTTAAGGTAGTAGATCCATTATACAATGGAAGTTCGGCATGGTTTATTCCAAAATTCATGTCACTGTTGCTCTCAGTGTCATAATTTTCAGGTTCGCTCTCTTCAGGTGGATTCTGGAGCACTCTCTGGGTCTTCAGACTGGTCACTTTCAGACTTACTCACAACTTAAAGTTTCATGGGGTCTGCAATCCTCCTTCTGGGGTGTTTCTGGATTCCAGGGCCATGACTATCATAAAGTGGCTCATCACTGATTGAAAGTTTCTTCTTTTGAGGTGTTTTGATGAGAACATGAGTGTATTCCTCTGAAAAGTCAACATCACTTGAGTGACATAATTTATGTGCATTTGATTCCTGTAGCTATCTTCTTGAACAAACTACAAGACGAGGAAGGCCAGTGAATAGGACAAAAATACAAAATTCAGAGGCTTTGCATTTTGTGGAGTCACTAAAGCTTCATTGTTTCCATGCAAAATCATGTGGAACTTTTATAGATATGTAAACTTCCCCCAGTTCTTTGTTATAGCCTCAAAGACTGTATTGCTCTCCACTAAACCGGTTGTCCAACCAAAGTTTGAACAACTGTCATTTCATTATTTCTTCACACACTCCATGTATCCAATCAATTGCAGTATTATCTGGCAAACCAACAGGGTTCCTGAAAACAATTTTTCTTTTGATGACAAATATTGGTGTTGATGTATTTTCGCTTACTCTGGCAAATTCAAAAGTCTCCTCTGCTGTTCGTCTTTCAACGGTAAATATTCATATATGCATGCTCTCAACTCATTAACATATCTACCTTGATGTTTGCATGGACCGCACCCAAATTTCCCATTAATGTACAGTGTATAGGAGTATGGCTATGGCTGGTAAAATGGAAACAACCGATTGGATTTAAACAACTGAAAGAACTGGGCAACTATTATCATCATTAAACTCACAAAATTCAGAGGCTTCTGTAACTTCACCAAAAAATCTTTTCACAAACAGTTCATATATGGCTTGTTCTTACCATACCAAAGACCTGTCAAAAGAATGTTACAATATTTGTATCTGTCTTGTGGTGGAAGCTCTACTGGAAAGCACTCAAAGGCCAAACATTAAACTTTTCTTGTCCATTAAATTGAAAGGAGTCTATCATTGGAAATCTGGTTTTCAGAAAAACCAGCAAAATTTCATTTAAAAAAACCAAAAAACAAAAAGGCTACTGATGTTACACACAACAAACCTGCAGTTCAAGCTTGTTTGAAGGGGGTGTAACGTTTGACATACAATTTGTTAGTGGGTACTTTAAAATATGCCAGCAAGATGGCTCAATTAAATATACATTGATTCTGATGAATAAAGCTGGTGAAGTAAAAAAGAACTTAAGTTTAGCATTCCTGCCTGCTTCTTTTTGGTATGCCACCTCTTTTTTTGTTTTGTTTTGTTTTCTCCTTTTTTTGTTTTTGCTTTGCAGATGTGTATTAAAAGTTGGAAATAATAACAAAATTGTGTCATTCCCGTTTTGGTTTACTGAAAATGTTAAGCTATAAAGAGCAAACTTTTACCTGAATAGATAATCCTTATGTGATGTTAACACCTCTGTCTACATAGGATTCTTAATAAGATCCTTTAGGGTGATCTTTCTAAGAATCATGTTATATCCTAGTTAGATCTCAAAGGATTTCTTGTAGGATTCTTAATAAGATGTATAATGTAGCTACACAAGTTTCCCTTCTGGGAATACTGTACACTGTGAAAACTGACTTTTTTTTTCATTCGATAGGAAACTAATAGCTACATTCAAAATTTTTTATTCAAAACCATCAGAATAAACAGAAAGTTCCTTTTGAACAATTGGTTGCAAAAAGAACATGCCTTGCTCAACATCTTTCACAGTACTTTCATAGTACTGGAGCAAAGTGTTTAACTTCCTCATTACCTTTACAATTACTTGCTAAGAAAGATTTGTATGATTGACTTAAATCCAGGTTTTCAATTGTTTGGTGAGGAATTCCTTGCGTGCCATTGTACAAATTTTTAAGATGTCCAATGAAAGATTTAAACACAAAGGCAGGAGTAAATAAAAGTGGCCCATTTTCAAGTACCCTGTTCAGCAAGTGAAGCAATACCTGACTGTTACAAGTGCTCTGTCTTTCATTGTACAATCTTGGAAGCAGTGGAACAAAATTGTCCAGTAAAACTTATGTGCTTTCCATTGACACAGGATAGACATTTACAGAATGTAAGTGTCTCATTGCTGTAATGAGCAGAGCCAAATGAATGAAATAGTCAGTGGGAAAATTGCCAGATTTTACTGCTCTGCAAAGACAAGTTATACAAGGAAATAAGATCTTGTTATATCTTATTAGGATTTTTACCTGGGTTCCACACCAGGGCATATGCAGAATTTGCAAACTGTTCACTTGATCGCTGTTGTCAATCATTCTTATACTATACTATTTCATGCAAAGTTCAACAGGAATTTTACTTTGGTAGAGTGTTATCTGCCTTGCTGTGAAATTTAATTGTGCGGAAAGGCCACTGACATCGATTGTCTTTCGTTTCTCATCTACCTTGTGTTCTTGACACTTGAGTGATCTTTTACAGCATTCCTTCACTCGTTTAGCTCTTAGCAAGCTGCCTCAAGTCTACTCGTATTCGTGTGGTAGGCTGTTGTGCAACTTGAGCACCTCGGCCAAACTGTGATCCATGAAGATTAGCCAGGAAGCATCGGTATCTCGTCAATCCCAGGATACAATGGGAAATGTCGTTGACAGTTCCAACCCCTGCCATAATCGAAAGCACTTGTCTATGGGTATCCCAGCTGGTTGCATTCTGGTTCACTTCTGTTAGGGCCTCTAAATACAAATGCTCTGAATGTGACAACTCACTTACACCTAGGGCCTTGTTCATAGCCGTAAAAGAGGCTAAACGTCACCAGAGTTCACCAGATTATCAGGGGTGACGCTCTTTAGCACAGTTGCTACTATTTCTGTGGCTTTCCCCTACATATTGGATTTCCAGAGCTAAAACTTTCCAGTAATTTAGTTCAATAGCCAAGGTTTTATTCTATATGGGTTTTACCAGGAAGCGGCATATACCAGTGGCCTTTTACAACAGTTAAAGTTTGCCTTCATTTATTAACATTTCCAGAGATACAAATTTGACCTTTTTAAACTTGTCGATTGTAAATGTTAAAAACATCTTTCTTCAAATTTCTTTCGGGAAATTAAAGTTAAATTATGTCCTGAGATATTCCACATTTCGCAGAGCAATCCGACTGGGTCTCTCTGTATTTGAGAAGCAGAAACCTCATCACCTAATGTAACAGTAACAGGCGGCAAATGTTGCATCGACGCTCCAGTCAACTTGAAGGTGCTTCTTGGCAAGTGGCTTTCCTTCCTAGATGAATAAGGTGGAAAAAACAGCTCCCCTTCCGGTAGAGAAAGTTCAGGTCAAGTTTATGAAGAGTTATTTCACGGGACGCATCTAGTGAGCCAAATGCTGTTTTTATGAAAATGGCTTCTTTAGAAGCCATCAAATGGAATAAAAGTTTATGAGCAACAGTGGTATTCATTCATAGCACACAGTTACTTACTGATAAGTCGAGATGACTTTTCCAGATAAATTTATTTAATTTTTCCAATTTTTTCTGTGGCTCCCTCGATGACACTATGTCTATGAACCTACAGAAAAAAAATTCATCCATTTTAATTCTTAACAGTCCAATTGTTTTCTCTGAATAAATTATTCTGATGTTGCAGGCAGATTGGGCAGAAATTAGACCCAAGTAAAAAATTACTAACATCATGCTACAACCTTGGGCTCAATTACAGACAAGAGAGGGCGGTGGAGATTGATGGAAAGCTGCAACTAGTACTATTGTTCATTTTGCATGAAATACGTTTTTTAAGAATACTTAACACAAAATAGTCATTTACCGGTATTATGGTTCTCCAGAATTTCCTGAATGGCTGGCTGAAAGGTCACAAACTGGAGTGCCAGCAACACCATTAAGTCCCTGTTTAAAGTTGACAGTTCAGACATGACCACTAGAACAATAAAACTTCAATTTTTTCTCTTTGAAGAGCATAAAATGAATTCAGAAGATAGTAACCATCTCTCAAGGGGATCCATTTGTTGGGTGACCTAAAATTAGGGGAGATTAAGAAGATATAGTCCAAATTCACGCCATTTGCGAGTTTCAAAATGCAACGGAAGGAGATTTCTCTGTTTGAGAAATTGCTATGAAAATAATTGTTACGAGCGTCGATGTAGAGCAGGGTTGTTCCTAGACAAAACTCAGGATCGTCGGTAACAACAACAAACTGTTTTATTTCCACATAGTTGACTTCTTGTTTCTATAGCACTAAGCTTCCTCGCAAATCTCTCTCTCTGTTCGATGGAACTGTCGCTCTTATATACATAAAGTATAAGGATCTAGAAACTTCTCAAAAGAACTAAATTTAGTAGATTAACACGGTTTCTAAATTTGAACAATTATGTAAGGAATAGAACGTTCCAGAATGTTCCTTTTACTAGAAGATCACGTCTAGATGACTCCGGGTTCTAGAATGTTGTGGGACTTTACTTAGAAAATTTTTCGTAACATAGCCCCCTCTTTGAGAAAAAATTTGTAAAATTTCTGCATTAAAACGAAAAATCGTCTATATAGATAAACAGCATATGATAGTCCATTAATCTCCTCATTCCGTTACACGACTTAGGTAGTCAGCTCCAACGTTTTCTGATCCCTTAGTGGCTTCCACTTTCATGTTGTAGCTCTGAAAGAACATAGCCCACCGCATCAGACGATTGTTAGTGAACTTTGCACTGTTCATATACTTAAGAGGTTCGTTCTGTAGTACAAAGCGTACACCGTATAGATACATATGAAATCTCTTGATACCCCACACAACTGCCAGGCACTACTTCTCTATTGTAGAATAATTACGCTCGGCGTCACTCAACTTTCTACTTGCATAACAGATGGGAAACAACTTGCCCTCATGCTCTTGCATCAGAACTGCGCCAATCCCGTAGTCTGAAGCATCTGTCCTTAGAACAAAGGTCTTTTCAGGATCCGGTAGACGCAAGACTGGATCACTGGTGAGAATAATCTTTATAGCTCCAGGCGTCGAAACAACATCGGAAATGTTCCAAAGATACACAGGATTTAATGCGAGGACATCGAGCGAAATACTGATTCGAGACACCAAAGACCAACTATAATTGCAAACGTAGTTTATTCGTACTAATTGTGACTTGATGTCCAAAACCGTCAAACTAAAATACAATTAAAAAACATAGTCTAAGTGATACTAAAGGACTGAAACTAAAATAACTATTTTATGACACGAATACATATCAATAGCCCACTTTGGAAAAGAGCGGTAGCCTGGAACCGAAGTCGCCGCGCAAGCGCTTATGGGACTGTTTGGGGGGACGTAAGTAAAACAAAAACATGGCGGAATTTAGCGCGGAATGTAGTAGTGACAGCAAGGTTTTAACAGAGCAAAATAGCGATAAGGTCGAAGTTATCGAAAGAAACAAATCTGACAGCGTAAAGCTAAGAGAAGAAGATGTACCAGGAGCAATTTTACCTCGGGAAATACCAGAAGAATGTACCGTGAAACAGCTGCAGCGATGGCTTCTTTGCCGTGGAGCTAAAACAACTGGAAAGAAAATGCAGCTTGTTCAAAGGTAAGAAAGCTTTGAAATTATTCGAGAACTCTTATTATTGCCCCCTGTGCTTTACATTACGATGCTAGTCGACAATTTTCTGAGAACATCGTTAATACGTTCGTGTTTTGTCTATTGTGTTTCAGGGTAAAAGACTATATTGCTGGTGGCCTAAGCTCGAAGATAAAGGACCCTGATGGTGGAATCCGTTTGGCTAAAGCTAAGGCAGACCTGGGACTCATGGAAGAAAATAACGCTAAAAAACTCAAAGAAAACTTTCCAGTGGACGGATTTACAGAGGATTTGAATATTTTACCTGCTATATCATTTGGTACAATATGGAGGTACATGATTGAAGAGAGTGATGCTAAGAAGCAATTATCCACAGCAAAACCTCTTGTCAAGGGATACAATTTTTTTAAATCTGGCCATGTCCTTAGCATTAAATGCAGGGAATCTGACGGAAAGTTTTATGTTAAAAGTCAAGTTCTTCCATCAATGAAAAAGACAGTGTTGTATAATTGCTTCATTGTTTTCAACAAAGATGGCAGTGTAGTAACAGCTTATGATGGTTGCCCAGCTGGAGTTGACAGGCGTTGCAACCATGTAACTTCAACACTATTTGCACTGGAGGAGTTCTTCAAACAAAGTAAAGCACCTGTAAATCCTTCCTTAACCCCTGCACTTTCTTGCACTTCAAAGCCATGTGCATGGAATGTCCCAAGAAAAAGAAAGATTGACAATCTGCCAATTGCTAAAGCCAAATTTAAAAAACATCAACATGGCAAACTAAGCAAGAGTGAGGATAAATCTCCTCCATCAACAAGGGATGTTAGAGCACCACACCAGCAGTACCCGAATACAAACACTGACATGTATAATTTATTGCACCGTGTCAAGGAGATTGAGAAGAAGATAGGCAAGAAGACAGGCAAGAAGACAGGCAAGAAGACAGGCAAGAAAGTCCAGCAACAGTTGTTTGTTACAGAGAAATCATGGGTGGATCTGGTGATTAAGGGAGTTAAAGAGCTTACAGACAGATCATTTGTAGACATTGAAGGTGTTTTCATTTCGACAGTAAACTTTGATCGTAAATTCTGGAGTTCAGTGCTCCCAAAACTGGAGGCATTTTACAATGAGCACATTCTTGTAGAACTTGCTTATCCACGTGTTAAATATGGCCTTTCAAGATTTGACATGAGAGGATGTTGACTGACGTACATAATTAATTTGCTAAACTGGTATGTTGTTGAACTTACTTTCCTACATTGGCCTTCGATGCCCACGAATAATGATTTTAATTCAAGGTTGGGGTGAACAATTTTCATGTGGTTTGATAAATTTACAATAATTTTGTCTGTGCCAGAATTGACTTGAAATCATTGTTCGTAATCACTTAGGTTGAATTCGGGAAAGTTCTATGAAAGGCATTAATAAGATAAACCTCACTCCATGTAAACAAGGTTGAACCTTAAATCTAAAATAATATCCCTAAGAAATTTAACGTGTGTAATTTACTTTGTGTGTATGGCTTTTTTTAACAGAAGGAGCTCAAATACACAGATTATAATACATAATAATCAAAGTCTGAGTGAACAATCTTGCATATTATTGAAGATGAGGCAAATCAAGAAAGGTTATTAAATAAGATTCCACTATCTGCTTGGAGAAAAACATTGCTTTATGTACAAGTAGAAAGTGAAAAATTGTTGTATGGTTCCAGAAAGTCCATACTCACCCAATGAAAGGGCTTCGAAAATCTGAGGGGAGGGGGACCCAACAGCCAAGGTTTATTAGGGAAAGTATGAAGGCAAACTAGAAATTCCGGGGGGGCGGCGGGGGTTGGAAGGGTTTAAATGAAAAAACCCTCCTATGGGAAAGTATGGACATTTCTGGAATCATGCGTTAGACTTTAATCAATGAGAGGTGGTAAAAAGTTTGTAAGTGCCCCTATGATTATAAACATGTCACTAGCAATAGGAGCCAATGTTAAAGGAATTCTGCTGTCAAAAATATGCCAGTTTTTCATCCTTTCAATACATCTCTCAACATGTATTCTCAGGCTAGCAATTTTTTTGTTGTGTGCCATTTCTTCTCTGCTGAACTGAGTTTTTCCTTTAAGAAAAGAAGGTATGTTTACAGTAACCCCTTTTGCAGCAAAGTCATCTTGTATGTCAAAGCCTTTGTCTGCCATGACATTGTCCCCAGGATGCAAGTAGTCAATCACATGAGACATTTTGGTAAGCTCCTTGTCACTTATGCTACCAGTGTAAAGCTCGCTTAAAAATCCCAGGGCTCCAGTGGGCGAAAGACCAACTAGTCCTTTCATAGTTGTTGTTCCTTTATACGAGGAATAACACACTGACTGCATGTCAAGTGATGAGGAGCTCTCTGCTCGAATTTCAACAGCATCAATAATTAGAACTGTCCTTGGATAAAGTTCCTTGAAAATGTTTGGCATGAACTGATGTAGAAGCTCTCTCCTGGGGAGGCAAATTAAAGGCTCCAGTTCAATCCTCATAAACCGAATCCAAGTGTTAAACACAACAGAAACAGTAGTTTCAGAAACATTAAATCTGTGTGCAAGATCCTTTTGAAACAAGCCAAGCCTTA
This sequence comes from Pocillopora damicornis, assembly GCF_964200805.1. Classification (NCBI taxonomy): domain Eukaryota; kingdom Metazoa; phylum Cnidaria; class Anthozoa; order Scleractinia; family Pocilloporidae; genus Pocillopora; species Pocillopora damicornis. The sequence continues at coordinate 15,431,347 of NC_142676.1, forward strand.
GTCTCATTAAAGTCAAAACAAACTCTTCAAATAAAGTCAATGCTCTGGGCCTTCCAAGCTTTTGCTCTGAACCACTGTCTTTCTTTTCGTAACTGCCATAGCTCAGGCTCTGAGCCTTCTGACTGACCAGGTCATAAAGGAGCATAAGTGCATCCCAGTGGGGAAGGCCTGTGTAAAATTCGACATCTTCAGGGCTGTCCTTAAATTTTACAATGTCAAATTTCTGATTTTTCGTTACATGCTGAAGTCTCTTTAACTCCCTTGATAACTTGTCTCTCTCCCTTGCCAACCTTTCCTTTTCCTCTCTCATCTCTTTAAGTTCGGCTTCCATTCGATCCAGCATTTCTACAGTCATTTCAGTTTGTGTCGCTGCATCGCAAAAAGAGGCCGAAATGGACTCCTCGTGATCAATTTCAATAAGAGTCCCTTCGTCAATTTCGGTAGAAGATCCCACGTCCACTTTTCTTTTCTTGCTTGCTGTATTTGCAGTCGCTTCCGTTCTGGACAAAATCCGTCGCTCCTTTTCCTTCTTGCTCCAAGGAAATATCGATCGAAGGTGAGTTCTGCTGAGCTTACTACCTCCAGTCCAATGCGCAGAGCAAACGGGTGTACTGTCGGACTCTATCTTCAAATTATCATTTCTTAGTAAACGGACATATTCTCTGCGAATACTTTCATCTTTTGGAATTCGATAAAACGTCAATCCGAAGGAGTTTCTGAAATTATTGGTGCACAAAGGCACACAACAACTTACGTGCTTGGGCATAATTCAAGATGGCCGACTTGAGCGCCCCCCCAAACAATCCCATAAGCGCTTGCGTGGCGACTTCGGTTCTACCGCTCTTTTCCAAAGTGGGCTATTACACGAGCACAAACACAGCTAACAATGCAACATTCGATAACAGGAAAAGAAAACAAGGAAATCAATACAATAATAAGGTCGCTTACCGATTGTCCTCTCTGTAACGTCTGAATGAGTCGCAATGAACACAGAAACACTCGCAATAAGCTCTCTTGTCTAAACTACCGCAAACGACAACGCACAAGGTCTGACATATGATATCGAAGCGTCACTAATACAAAAAAAAAACTAATACGTAACAGAAATAATACTTAACTCGACAACAATTACAATCTTAATAGTCTGATAAGCTTTCTCGTGGGCGTCACTCCACCCTACTTTACTTGGTTGACCCTTCCGCGTTAGGTCAGAAAGGGGAGCTGCGATAGCTGCGAAGTTGGGGATGAAATCTCGGTAATATCCTGCCAGTCCCATAAAGGATC
>NC_142676.1:15435130-15457630 GCF_964200805.1 Pocillopora damicornis
AGTATTTGCAATATATATACAATATATTCCGATGAAATACATATGCAAATTTAAGAACCTATTTAAGAACCTGTTTAGGCTAAATTTCCTTTAAGTACCATTTATATAAGAACCTATTTAGGCTAAATTGAAAAATTCAGGTTCTTATACATGGGTTATTACTGTATGAGATGTTTTAGTAAATAGCTTCAAAATATTAACGGGAGCCCTCTGGTTGTGCACGTCAAACATAAGTTTACTTACGGCTTCATAATATAGGAATGTAACAGGCAGAATTTTTGCTTTGGCAAATAAAGGGATGGCATGCTCTTTTCGATCGGTGAAATAGATTAAGCACAAAACTCGCTTTTGAAGAACTAAAATCTTGTTTAAATAAGCATTTGACGCATTGCCCCAGGCAAGGAGTCCATAAGTTATATAAGGTAGAATTGATGAATTGTAAATATTTACAAGGACAGTAGAGGGAACGAAGTACCTCAGCTTTGCAATCATCCCTATTGTTTTACTTATTTTTACGATAACAGATATATGGGCAATGTCAATGTCATTTATCGAAAGATCTTTCACTCCCATCTGATGAAATAGTTGAAGACACAGGTTAGCTGTCTGCTCGGTCGTCTCTTTCGCTGCCAGCAACGGTAGACCGATAACTTTGATGTTAAATTGGTAGCTGTACATTTCGAAGCCATCAATTGACTGCAAGATTCTATCGCAAGCATCTGAAATTACATTTAGCCTTGAGCTTAAACGCTTCAGTTCTTTCGATGTGTACTTTTTAAACGCTTCAAAATCATCGCATTGAGCTGAAACAAACTCAACTGATCGTTCTTTGCCCACAGTGTCGCCGCCATGTTCGATGCCAGAATCATGATTGATTTCTTCACGTCGATGTCCAATTTCCTCAGTCAATTTATCCAGTTGCTTCTTGAGATCTTCAATTTCATTCCTTAACTGCTGGTTTTCTTTTTTTAGTTGGTTTTCTTTACCAGTCATAATTAGGGAAACTTAATAGTATAAAATAACACAGAGCAAGAAATATGCGTCCGCTCAGCTCAGCGTCCGCTCATGAACGTGTAGCATAGTCCACGAGTGTAAGGATGTATCGGTGGCCTTCTTTGCTAGGTGGACTTATCGGACCAATGAGGTCAATGGCTACCCTTTTGAATGGCATATCAATCAGTGGCATCTTTTTTAGCGGCACCTTAGGTACCGACCCTTTATTCACCGTCTTCTGGCAAATATCACACGATTTGCAGCATCTGGAAATGTCTCCTTGAATACCTGGCCAGTAAAATGCTTTCTGGATCTTGTCAGCGGTTTTCTTCACACCCATATGGCCTCCCATAACAGATTCATGAGCTACTTCCATGAGTTGACATCGCAAAGGCATTGGTACCATCACTTGCCTTACCGGTTTACCGCCATTTACATGAGGATGCTTGTAGCTCCAATGAGCTAGCTCCTTGGGCTGCTTGCAACTTTTAGCGGCTTGTGCTTTCCTTCTTTCTTAGCCTGACTCCTGGTGGTGACTGCACATACCTCTTGCCAACTGGGGTCTGGTTGCCAATTATCAGATCATAGATCGCGTCAGGAAGGCACTGGACTTCAACTTCCCCAGAGAGGTAAGGGGTATCTATTGTGATTTGGGCAATTGGTACCTTCCGCACAGTATTGTTGATCAACAACATACAGTTAAAGTCACCTGTGTACTGTTCCTTCGAGACCAGCTCTTTTTTCACTACGATACCACTACATCCAGTATCTCTTAACACATAGACAGTTTAGGCGCCTATCTTTCCTTTAACAACTGGCATCTTGCTCCTCGCTCCGGATAAAGGTTGAACACAGGCGCTACTCAGTGAGGGGATTTTCTTACCACAGGCTAGAAGGAGTTGGTCACCCTCAATGAATGACTGAATATCTTCTGCCGTAGCTTGTGGTGGAGAAGACTGCACTAAACATCCAGCACTAACCTGCTTCCCATACGCCTCTAAGTACTGGTCAGCAATTTTCGCCATCTCTTCAAGGGTTTCAGGTGCATGTTCACGCAAGTGAACAGTGAGTTCCTTAGGACATGAATTGATGAACTGCTCTTTAACAATCAAGTTCTTTAGTCCGTCAAAGCTCCTCTCCGTTTTTGATAGTTCAAGCCACCGAATTAGGTAAGTAGACAATCAAACAATAAACTGGTCTGGACTCTCGTCAATCTCAGGCTTTGAGGTCCTAAATTTACGCCTATAACCATCTTCTGTAAGGCCATACCTTCTCATAAGGGCTATCTTCATTTTGTCATAATCAGACGCCGCTTCTTCTGACAGGCGGGAGTAAACCTCGAGAGCTCGGCCTGAGAGTAAAGCACTCAACTTGGTGGCCCATCCAGCTTTCTCCCATTTTGCAGTAACTGCAAATCTCTTGAATTGCTGGAGATAAGCATCCAAATTATCTTTTCCGTCCACGAAGGAAGGTAGTTTAGGAGCTTTCGCTCTGTCCTCGTAATTATTTGCCTGAGCTCTAGGCCAATGCTTGATCTGTTCCAGCTCTAAATGCTTCATTTCTAGCTCATGTCTTTGCTGAGCTTCTTCGGCTTCCACCTTTTGTCTGTGAAGCTCAGCCTTCACATGAAGTTTTCTAATTTCGCGCTTTTGTCGTCAAGCTTCCCTCTCCTCATCTTGCCTTCTACGTCTCTCTTCCTTCTCTTCTTCTTCTCTTCTTCTTTTCTTCTTCTTTTCTTTGTTTCTCCTCACGTTCTTCCTCTCTACGTTTCTCCACTAATGAAAGCAACTCAGCTCCTTCCAGGCCAAATGTTTTTCCTAACTCGATAAACTTCTCCATATTATATGACACACAGTGTAATATTCCTCCCTAGGAATTGTTATTCATGAGATGGTAATAAGGTATGGAGAATCGCTCTGGCCGGGAAAGCCCAAGCCAGGTGAAGGGGTGATGGTGAGACGGATCAATCCGACCGGTGGTGGGTGGGTGGGAAAACGCTTCGATGCGCAGAACGCAGCCCAAGGCCTCAAGTGAAGTGACAAGGAGTGATACAAAACAATCTACTATATCCAAAATCCCTAGGGACTAATTACCAATGCTAATTGAGTTAGCATAGTGTAATATTCCTCCCTAGGAATTGTTATTCATGAGATGGTAATAAGGTATGGAGAATCGCTCTGGCCTTCCCTAGCCTACACCCACACTCATATGAAATGAACAATCACACACCCTAAGAAAAGAAACACAAAGAACTCTTTAATCCTCTTTCCAATCCTTACTTAATACATACTATATCTAATCATTAACAATAACCTATACTATAATAGTTCAAAACTTCAATAAAATAAATTCATGAAAAAGCTTGGGAGAATCCCACAAGATGATCCTGATGTTTGTAGTCCTGCCCCGCTTGTAAAGGGAGATCCGCTAGTTTAGCCGCCGCGCCTGCTGGATTCACTACTTGCTTAAGCTTGATATAGTGAAGCGCCGTCTTACTAGATTTCCAGCCAATGTGGTCCATGATTTCACTGAGACTTACGCTTCGCAATGCTAAAGATACAGCCGCCCCACTGCGAAACCCATGAACTGTTAAATGACTACTAGATAACTTCCCAACTAGCGCGGAAACATAAATACTCAATCGCGCTTGAGCCGCCGAAGACTCCAAATGGCTGAAACAAACTCCGCCAGATTTTGAAATAGAGCGAAAAAAGGAAACCTGGCGCAAGGTTAATACGTAACAGCTTACACACATCAAAATACATTTCCAAACCCCGGACAGGACAAATCAAAGGATTAGATCCCCGCTTAAAGGCAAACACATTTGCGTCACCTGACCTGAGAGACTTTGTCCAAACATGATTGAACAACAAACCAAAATTATCCGAGAAACGTAAAACATCAGATACTTTTACTTGTAACAAATCAGCTGCTCTATCACCAGCAAAAAATAATGCCTTAAAAAAAGCCTGATCGCGGGCATACATAAAAATCCGAATTGCGCGCAAAGTCGAAGAATGCAACAAAAGGGCTCTAATGTATTCAGAGATAACCAACAAATCGTTCACTAAGATAGGCTCTGCCTGGCGTGGAGTTACCCTAGCCTTTAGTTGTTCTTCCCGCACATTACTCAAATAAGTCTTAACTGACCTACAAGAAGCTGGATTACCTACACCTAACAAAAACTGCCATTCTGCACCTCGACCACTCTCTGCAAATATAGCACGCAACTTGCCAATCAGTGAATCTATAGTCCCAAATGCCAAACGTTTAGGGCACTCACAATCTAGCCCCGCATTACCTCCCCAGGTGTGACAATCCTATCTATGAACTCGTGTCCTTCCCCCAAAAATCTCGAAAAATCTGATCATCTGAAGGTGAATGAACCGCACAACCCCACCCATAACCGGACGCATCGGTAGAAATCGCAATACGCACATGCTTCTCGTCTCTCCACGGAAGAGTGTCCTTCCAGTTGTCAAGGTAACGCCAATGCGAAATTTCCTCCCTCAAAGCGTCGGTCATAGACACTTGCCCATCATCCAAGCCAGAAGCGATCGCTCTACTCATTTCTCTAATGAACAATTTCGCGGCTGGAACAGCCAAAGAGAAAGATATGCATTTCCCCTGAAATCGTTGTAAAGTTTTGATCCAAACAGTTTTCTTGCAGGCAAGAATTTTCTCCCTAATTAAGGCCCAGGACTCAATCTTACGGCGCGGCACCAAAAACGATTGTCGAACGGAATCCACGATCAGACCCAAATACCCCAGGGATGTGACCGGCACAAGAACCGACTTCTTGATACCAATGGTATAACCGAGATCAACCAACACAGAAAGGACAACGAATATGGCACCTGTAGCCGCCAGCAACCTGAACTGCAAAGATCTGTCCGCTGGTAATATGGACCAAGACCCAGTCGGTCGCAAAAGCTCTCCATTTAAGCGATCGTCTATATAGAGAGAACAAGGAATCCCTTGAGCTCTCAAGAAACCTGTGGCGGCCAGACCAATGGTATGATAAACATAAGGGGAGATTTTCCATCCGAACGGAAGAGTCGTACAAACAAACCACAGGCCACCAAAACTAAACCCAAAGTATGATTGCGAGGACTCTGTCAACATCACGTGATCATACCCGGACTTGTCGTCGCACTTGGTCATGAACGATCCGGGATAAACATACCTAGTCACTTCACTCAGTTTATCCAGGGAAAACGGCATATCTTTCATCCAAAGGTTTAGAAACCTCGCGTCAATACAAAGTCGAGGCTTCGTAGGTTCGACCGTGAGTGGCAACACAAGATGGGGGGGATCATCGACACCCACTACCCCCCAGACTCTAACCGCGCCGGTTAAAACACGATACCGAATCTCCTTGAATATAAATTCCGTAAAATTTACAGTTTACATGATTCGGGAAAATCTTAGGTGGAACAGTAGACGAATATTTAGCTCTCTTGAAAACTCCTGCAAAAGGTCTTGAAAAACCTAAGATGTCGACTTTATTTTAATCCAATCTAGAATACAGTTCCTCAACAGATGACTCTCAAGTACCAGCTCCCATGCGGCTGAATTACGGTGAAGACCACCTGCCACAAAGGAATCCGGATCCCTTAAATGTAAAGTCCCCAGATCCGGAACCTTACCAGATGAGATAACACTTTCCCAACACACAGCTGCACCCCCCTGAACGGGAACCCCAGTCATATCCACCCATAGGGTCTTGTTTCTTGGTTTAATCACCGTTGTCTGTAGTTGAAATTCCATAAGAACATAAAAGTTATCCACAGCAGCTTTACGCTTAGTACCACCCAAAATCTAAGGAAAAGATAGCAAAAAGAGAGATCACCTATGGGAAGACCTGGGGTTCCCGATCAGGAGGGAGCAGCCTCAATTCGCCTGAAAACAGGTCGTCTGGTGGTCACCATATGTGATGAACCAGCAGGAGCTACTCTACCCCGATCCAGAACTTACAAAAATGAATTAAAATTGAAACAACAACTGACACCGATTGACACAATGAAAAGGGAGCCTTTAATGCCAGGAAACACACGGCATAAATACTGGAAACTGATCAAAAACATTGGGAAAACGCCTTAATCCTGTCAATACATTCATTGTTTTTGAGGTGCCTCAACTCCTTGATTATAAAGGCGAGGCCTCTTAGACTGAGGACCTGGCTGTGGACGCGAGGAACAGAACCTCTGATAATGCCCATATAGGCCACACTGAAAACACTGGACTTGTGATCTATCCCTGCCTCTCCCCCTTGGCATGAAACGATTTGCACCAACTCCAAGCACTCGCAACGCTTTATCTACGGCAGCAATCCGCTTGAGTACCACTTCATCCTCCTTATCTCCTAAGAGGGCTTCAAGATAGCGCTTAAATTGCATGTTTGAGGCCCACATTTTATTTTGCATTGCTGTTAGCACTGCAGAATAAAATCCAGCTTTCGCGTGTTTTGTTTCCTTGGCCACAATCTTCAGATTCACTAGGTAATCAATTGCCTGGTCCTTCTGGAACAACGGAAAACGTATTAGGTGCTGTAAATCCTCCAACACCGATTCAACAGATTGCTTTTGGGAATCTTCCAACTTCTTAAGTCTCTCTAAGACACAAGCAAGATCACCCTCCTATATAACAGATTTCAAAAGGTAAGATAAAAAATCACTGATCCATTCATTCCCTTTCTTTCCATTACTCAATCTCATAACTAATCGAGCACAGTATAATACAGGCTGAAAAAGAACAACACCGATTAGATTACAAGTTATGAAATATTACATTACATAAGGTTAGATTAAATTAAATAAAAATTAAATTAAATTATCAAAACCTCAAACTTCCAGCAAAAACGATGAACGCTCCTAGCCTCACAGGCCAAAAACTGTTTTAAAACACACAACGGCAGAGCAGTCTCTCGTTTTTTTTTTTTTTTTTTTCTTTTTACATACCGTACAACTAAAAGCTACTACACGTAAGCTTGCACAAGCAAATGAACGGCGACTGATGCTCAGGCATCACACTCCAACGAAGCAAAGCACGGCAACAGAACTTTCTACATCAGCAAGCAATTTCTTAAACGAGGAGCTACAAAGTAAAATTCAAGCCACAAAAACAAAAAAGGCTAAAGGAGAAAAAATTTATTCTTGCGCGCCAGCATCACACTGCCTCAACCGAAGGTGAACATAAAGCATTTCATTCCAAAAAGCAAAACACCGAAACTATTTTCGACCCCAGAAGCACAAACAAAAAATTTAAATGACAGTGCAGACAAAGAAACTTTCACGGCCTCGCAAGCAAAGAAAAAAAAACTTTGATCCCCGCAGACAAAGAAAACTTTAACAGCCCCGCAGACAAAACAACTTTCGCGGCTACGAAGACAAAGAAAATTTCTCGGCCTCCTAAGCAAAGGAAACTTCCACGGCCCCGCAGGCAAATAAATCCAAACGGCCTCGCAGGCAAAGGAAAACTTTCAGCACAGCCCCACAGGCAAAGAAACTTTCACGGCCACGCAGACAAAGAAAACTTTCACGGCCCCGCAGGCAAAGAAAACTTCACAACCCCGCAGGCAAAGAAAAACTTTCACAGCCCCGCAGGCAAGGAAAACTCTCACGGCCTCGCAGGCAAAGAAAAAAAACTTTCACGGCCCCGCAGGCAAAGAAAACTCTCACGGCCTCGCAGGCAAGTAACTTTAACGGCCCCGCAGGCAAAGAAAAAACTTTCACGGCCCCGCAGGCCTGACACAATTTCACATCTACAGAAAGTAAACCAAATCTAAACTCTACCGATAAAAATTAGCCACTGAAATATAATCAACCACATGGTATCCGAAACAGAAAAAGATGCATACCTCTCGATTCTGAGCTTGTTGTGCCAAAGGTTGGTCCTGAGCTTGCTGCGCCACGGCAGGTTCGCCTTGAGCAGGTTGAGGATTTTGAACAACTTGAGCTTTCACTCCACCGGCAACGGCTTGGGGAACTTGTTCCGCCATGTCAGATTGATCCGTCGAAAAAAGTTATAGAACGCTTCAAGCAGTACACAGCCCAAGGCCTCAAGTGAAGTGACAAGGAGTGATACAAAACAATCTACCATATCCAAAATCCCTAGGGACTAATTACCAATGCTAATTGAGTTAGCATAGTCAACAAATGTCCACACAGGATAACAATAAAACCTTCTTTTACGTTCGGTTCACACAGAACGGTATTTTCACTCGGCCAAGTTTGTCCTGTACCTTTCCTGGTTATGATAGTCCAGTAAAAAAGTTTCTGCTCTCCCGGGACAGGCCCCCAATGTTACGAGTGTCGATGTAGAGCAGGGTTGTTCCTAGACAAAACTCAGGATCGTTGGTAACAACAACAAACTGTTTTATTTCCGCGTAGTTGACTTCTTCTAAATTTAGTAGATTAACACAGTTTCTAAATTTGAACAATTATGTAAGGATTAAATAATTGAAATAAATAAATAACAATCAATAAATTGAAATAACAATTATTCAAAAGGAGCCTCAAGACCCTTCTTTTTAGACAAGCTTTTTATCGTTTTTTGTAACTTTTTATTTATTTTTATTTATTTTTAAAATTGTAAAGCGCCATAGAGCTTTTAGGATATGGCGCTCTAAAAATTTATATATATTATATTATTATTTAATAGAACGTTCCAGAATGTTCCTTTTATTAGAACGTCATGTCTAGATGACTTCGGGTTCTAGAATGTTCTGGGACTTTACTTAGACAATTTTTCGTAACAATAATGATTTGTTATTCATATTTATTAAAATAGATATGAATAAATTTTCCTTACATCACCTGACTGGGCCTAGTGCCCTTCCAGGTATGCGCCCAGCTTCTCCAAAGAGTTTGTAACTTGGCCGTTAGTGAAAGTGAGCTGTAAAAGGAAATGTTTGGTGATCCTGAAAAACTAATCTATGTTTGAAGCTGAGCTCAAGAATGTGGCCTAGTTGCTAAGAGTCCAAATTAGGAAATGAAGAACTTTTTACCGTTATTAACTGATCTTGAGATGACATGTCTCACAGCTCTCACACAACACACAAAACAAAGGGACTCAGAGGCTCCGAGCTTACGAAGACTAACAACAATACTTCCACCAAGCAGTTGTGTGCTAAGATTGTCTGCACGCGCTCATTTTAAATCAGAAAGAAGATGGTGGCGATGGCAATTGAAACGTGGACATTCTCAACGTTTGGAAAGACCCTTGAAAAAGTTATGTCTTATAGTAATGGTGATAAAGCCTACCAACTCAGGAATGCCCTACAAGCCCATCTAAGTATTTAAATTCTAATTTTGTTTTCTGTTGTGAAATAAAATGCTTTTTAATACTTGTTAAGGATAGTGATTGGGTGTTTTACATTTGAATGCGGGCTTAAGATAACTTGGATTCTCTTCAATTTACATGGTGCCTTTTTGCTAACTAAAAAACTGGAGTCGAGAGAAAAGGGAATAAAATATTTTTATTATAGGGGTGCTTCACCCACCACCCATTATGTTAAGCTTGGACAGAAACTCAGGAGAGGCCAATGGTATAAACACAGGCTCATTGCTTTTAGATATTTGGTGGCTCCTAAAGGAGCCGTTTTTGTTGGTTGAGTCAAATTGACCCAGGGTTACTCAGACCTTGGACTGAGCAGAGCAGCTAGTAGGACTTGTTTCCTTGTTCTTGCATTGATGTGCCTGCCAGTTGACTCATTGACTAAAACAAGAAGTTCAGTAGTCTTCACCTTTTTCAGCGCACTTAGGTTGAGTGGTTGAGGTTCAGCAATGAAACTTGATGTTTGAGGTATGGTTGAAATCCTTACAACCTTTTTTGCTGACTCTTGCTTCACTCCCTCCAGCCAAAACAAGCTTTTTTGCTTTGTGTAAGTTTGCTTCTTGCGCTCCTGTCCCCTCAGCTCTTCTTGTCGCTTTTCTACAAGGAGCAGATGTGTTGCTGCATCCCAGTGGTTTATCTTCCATTGGAAGTACCTCCAAAGGTCATCGTTTTTCTTCTCAACACCTGAAAACTAAGAATAACGGGGATCTGTATTAGTTTTTCCTCTGCAGAATGAAATATTTGTTGAACTTTCCCTACAATCTTTATCCTATAATCGATGTTATAAATTACATGAAGACTTTGTCATCTCAATCAACAAGCAATAAGTTTGTTATACCTTGTATGCTAAATTGCTTCAGACTTCCATGCTTTCATAGCATACATGGCACATGATATATTAATATATGCATCTATGGTGTTGCTTTGATGGTTTGCATATATCCTGGACCACTTCCAGACATTTGGACTATCTGCTTACCCCAGCGGAGTGCCTAGATCAAAACAAAGCAATCGGAGGTGTTTGCTATTTGTTTTTCTCTTTATACAAGCAAATCTTTATGTGTGTATAGTTAAAGCTTTTCATAGCCTTGCTCAAGATTATTTTACTAATTCTCTTCAACATCACATTTCTGTATATTCATTGTGGTAAAGTGTTTGAATCCTGTTATCTACCCCAAATACAAGACAACTGTTGAAACCCCACCAAAATATCAGAGAGTACTTCTTACCTTTTCTTCAAATTTCTTTGCACCATCATTCACATGAAAAGTCTCGCTGGTCATGTCATCAAGAAGCTCCCTGAAATTCTGTTGAATGAGTGAAAACACAATAGAGTTACTTTTCAGAGATTATAGAACAGTTTGTTTTAAATATAATATGAGCAAATAATTATGAAATGTATTTCAAACAATGTGGTAATAGGATATCTCTGAAATTCTGTTTAAACAAAAAAGTGGTTGTCAATTACTTCCTGAAATTATTGGATAACAAGTCAAATGATTTTTTAAGTTTCATATGTTATATGAATCATTATCTTTGTAATTTTTCAATTGATTTATTTGAGGTTATACTTACAATCCAAAGACTCTGTCTTTTCAACTTTGGATTGGGGAAGAAACTTCTTGTGCCAGTCCTGGTTGATACTCCTGGCCAGTTCAGGTTTTTGAAAATGAGACAAGGAGTGCGCCATGTTACATCTAGAAACAAATTGATGAAGTAAGATCTATGATTGTGCGCCTTCAATGTATTTAGGAGTCATTAGATAATTAAACAATCATTGGACAAGGTTTTTGTGATATCCAGAATGCTCCATTCTTGACTGCCAAGGTGATTGATGGACACCCTCAAAAAAATTGTCAAGCAACAGTTTTTCACATTGTTGAAGAGCTTCTTGTAAGCCAGAGTCTAACAACAAAAGAATAAAAGTAGAATCTAAATAAAACTGCATTCAAGCATGAAGTGCAAGCCAAAGTAATTTACTCTACATGTACAGTTACTGTATTTGAGATACTAAATAAAAAAAACCCTGGTTCAACAAACACGAGAGAGTTGCAAAAGATTGCTTTAGTGGGTACTGCATCTACCCTAAGGAGCAAGTTGACCATGGTTTGGCCTCAGCCCTATAGGAGACTTACCAAACACATATCAGGATAAAATAGTAGTAATGATGTTAATGTACGTAAAAAATGATTTTAAAAAAATCGATATCCATTTTGAGCTACCTGAGATTCTGGTAGAAGAAATCTCGTCATCGCTGCCGCAGTCAGGGTGAAACATTTGTTGTGTGCACTTTTGACAGAGAAAACATGTGGTACCTCTAATCATTAATGAATTTACTCCAAAAACAGCAATAACTATTAATACTAGGAAGAGGAAAAAACATTCTGGTGAATTATCAAACATTTTAAGCCAGGGTAAACTTACCAGGTTGAAAGTCGGAGTTAGAGCTAAAGCTGGCTGACGACGTATTAGCTACAGATGATAAGCACTTGCAAAGCGAGGTCTGTATGAATATTTAGATTTTTGCGCCCAGGTATCGGGTCTTGAACAGTTTTGGTTACAGTAACCTTCTTTGGTTTTTTCAGTTTTTGTGTCAGCCATCAACAATCTTTCAGTGCTTATTTTAATTCTTTTTTAGCTCGATCAAGAACCAGCCATTTTGAAATCCTTTCAAAACACTCATAATACCTTTGGAGTAAGTCAATCTAAGGTTCATGATATCAGCAAATTAATGACCAGATGACATTTCAGAAATATCCTGAATCTAGGCCAGAGAACATGTTGGTCAAACTGTGATTAAGTCAGCAGCACAGGAAGGCCTGGCACGCTACAAACTGTGCTTTCTCAAAGCAAACAAGCAATAGGTTGCAAAACCCATAACTGAAAAGAAATCATACGAATATCTGAAAGAGTTGCTTGCTCAGGTTGTTCAACAATGTGAAGAGGGAAATAGAATTGCCCAGGAAATAGCTGTTCTATTATTAAGGAATATAGCCTCAGAGCCAACACCTCCGAAGGCAGTCATCACTGATTTAACAGATAAATTAAAAACTACTAGGAATATGTTTGTTTTCTGATTTAGCTCAAAGGGATTCTCAGGGATGCTAAAATTTTTCATTAAAACTGTTTTCGTTTGTGTCTGCAATTTCTGAGGTTTCTTCCACCAGCCTGTTTCAAAATTGTGCAAAAGGGTTTCACTATAGTGATAGCGCTCTTGGTTTTGGGTTAAATGCTTACCTTTATTTTATTTTAAGAGGGTGACACCAATTACTTTGAAAAGTGTTCTCCCTATACGCCCTCTAAAAACAAAATTGATAATAAAATTACAACAATCATGATAAAAGCCTATTTACAAATAGTGATTATAATAAAAGTTATTAAAAATTCTAGAGATTTAAAAAAAAAAAAGAAAAGAAAGACCGAGAGGTGTTAAAAACAGAAATAAATACATTGGTAAAAAAGGGAATCCAGTCTACAATGATATTTAAAAACACGGATTTTTAAAAATCAGAATAACTTTTTAACTTTAAAATCGTCCACTATATAGTTTAAGGCGGCATTATTTATCAGTGTTGTCATCATTAAGCCAAAAGAGGTGGTTGGTTCTAAGTTGAGAGCATTTAGTTCTTTAATAGTGGAATAAAAGAATGTTCTCCGTATTGCCTCAGTTCTGTATTTGGCTAAGCGGTATAATGTTTTTGTTCTGGAAGAGTACTTGTGTGCAAACTGTAGTGAGTCCAAGGTTGCAATTAAGTATTCTGGTGCTTTTCCATCAATAACTTTCTTTTAAAGGACGAGTTTATTAAGCTTGAATAGTTGATCAACTGGTAGCCACTTAAGCTTTTGAAAATTATCATAAGATCATGCATCCCTATGACTATCTTGAAGGTGGGAGTATGTTCCAGTTTTAAATTGTTCTGTGGTTGATATAATGCAATAGTTTTTCTTCCTCTAGAATAATTGAACCATAAAAGAAAATGAAAATAAACTTCTTGTTTCGGGGCAAAGGTGTTCAAAGGATTTTCGTAAACTTTGCCCCGTTTACTAGGGATAATCGGTCTTCTAATGTACTGGACTCAATCAACAGACTCAACTGAGTTTAACTGTTTGATTGTTCTCGCGTATTCACTCGGTTACAGCAGGCGTGTAAAGAGCTACTCTGGAAACTTGAAGCGAGATCCTAATTCTTATACTACATTCTCTACATTGTGTTTGATCGTTGCTAAGCACTATGAAAAAGGTTATTCGAGGTTACGTCAATCATATACCAATTAGAAACTCCAGGATAATGTTGTTGACAAAATTAACGTCACACAAGTAATCATGCAGTCTCCGACACACTCCCCCATGCGACTTGGTATGCGAAGACACATGTCACTTAGGAGACTGAAATAGTTTGATTAAGTCAATAACGTGAAAAAGTTCATTTTCAATTACTAATTCCTAGTCTAAAATTCATCTCTCTCTTCATTCTCCACAATGTCCTTTATTTTTGCTGCAGCTACTGATGCTGCGTTTCGCTTTTAGGTCTGGAATTTTACACGTGAGGGTTTAACTGCTGAGCTGCTGGTCCCGTGGTCTCGCACTGTAGCTCTAGAGGGTATAGGTGCTGTACTGGTCTTTCAATCACTCCTTTGGTTGTCCTCAACTGCACCGCACGTGTATAGCCGTCACGCCCCAGGAAGATTTGTTGAACGACAGCTAGGGGCCACTATTATAAACACGAAGTAGTCGTAATCGTTTTTGTATAAATTCTGATTTATTCCACTCTGATATCGTACAGAAAGAACCTTTCGAGTTAAATCACATGCCCCTAATATACACACTAAATTTGATATCCTACAATTGTTGTCATGTGCTCTCTTTGTACAAACAAAACGAAAAGCGTGACGACTTTGATTACATAACAAATACGCGTGACTGTTTATGACACTCCCCCTAGTTGATCACCTTAGTGAGAGTCAACTATATTCGCTTTGAAAAATAAACTAAGACTATATTTGTTATCGCAAAGTTCGTTGTTTCTAAATGTTCGCGTTATTTACAAGTGTGAGGAAATAAATCTAAATACGGCAACGTTTAAGGTTCTCAGTTCAGTTCAAGAGTTCACCTCAAGAGGAACAACGTGTTGAATGGGTTGTCGCAAGCGCTGAATTGAACTACCATTGGTACTCGTAACTCTAACTGAAACTGCTCGCACCTTTCCATCTCGGCCCGGGTGCAATTCTTCTACTTTTGCAAGCTTCCAGAAGCTTCGACGAACGCTGTCATTTTTGAGAATAACAATGTCTCCAACCTTGACCCCTGTATTGCCATTGTCTCCCCTTAGCCGTGCATTCTTGATAGCATGTTCTCTTAAGCTGGTTAAATATTCCTTTCTCCATTGACGAGTGAATTGTCCCAACAGATGTCTATGATGTTTAAGTCGCTTCGTCAGAGAATCGTAGGTGCTAGTGATTTCGAAATGTTGACTGTTCAGAGTTGTAGTAACTCTTCGACCATATATCAGATCCGATGGCGTTAAGGGATACGAGATTGATTCCTCGTCGTCATACACATAAGTCAGCGGCCTTGCGTTGATCAGCCCTTCAATTTCCGTTAACAGAGTACTTAGCTCCTCGTGGGTGAGGGTAGATTTTCGGATGGTTTTTTGGATAGGAGACTTTACGCTGCGAACGAGCCTTTCCCAGTAGCCTCCCCACCACTGCGCCTTTTCCACAATGAAATTCCAACTGATTTGATTGTTGGTTAAATATCGCCAAACTTCCGGTGACCGTACTAATTTGCGAATATCCTTGCTTGATGATTTGAAAGTTTTTGCATTGTCCGATTGAAGATTAGCCGGGAGTATTGGTGAATCTTCTGAAAGCAAGCAGGAAATCTTGGACATCGAGTCCACTAGTCAACTCTAAGTGCACTGCACGGGT
Organism: Pocillopora damicornis; assembly: GCF_964200805.1. Classification (NCBI taxonomy): domain Eukaryota; kingdom Metazoa; phylum Cnidaria; class Anthozoa; order Scleractinia; family Pocilloporidae; genus Pocillopora; species Pocillopora damicornis. Next base: position 15,450,388 of record NC_142676.1, read on the forward strand.
TGAAGCGCATGTAAATAAACACACGTAAACTTTGACACATTCAGCGTTGTTGACTTTTTCCTTTACGTAAAATGGCCCAGCGAAGTCGATTCCAACATTAGTAAAAGGTGGATCATCTGAGACTCGGTTGGTTGGAAGATCAGCAAACGGTGGAGGTTTGCATGGTACTGCATCGAATCGTCTGCAGACAACGCAGTGTCGAATGATTTTCTTGACTGTCTCGCGACCGTGTAGAATCCAGAAACGTTCTCGTAAGTTCGTAAGCGTGTCCCTTATCCCAGAATGCTTGACTAAATCGTGAATATTCCTAATAGTGAGATTGGTGAAAGCGTGTTTGGCAGGCAAAAGTATCGGGGTTCTGGCAGAAGACGATAGGCAAGCATTTGCGATCCGTCCTTTGCATCTGATAATTCCATCGTCGTCGAGAAACAGTCCCAACTGCGGAACACGTATAGGTGGCGTTAATTTCGAATCCTTTCGAGTCAGAAAAGAAAGTTCATCGGTAAAAGACGATGCTTGAACCGAGTGTATCCACAGATTCTCGGCATCCTTCAATTCGGTGGTTGTTAAATCTTCCATTTCTTCTTTCCGGTTTTCAAGTGTTCGGTTTTTGAGCTTGTTGATGAACTTGATCACAAACGCGGTTACTCAAATTAATTTCGTCCTGTCGCTGAACCGTCCAATGTCGATTATCTGGTCAACTTTCGGGTTGAATTTGTCGCAGGCAGTGGTAATAAGGGAATGTGTTACATCTGGTACGTTCTTGACAGCTTCCTGTAAAATTTGTTCTTCGTTCACTTGTTCCGATGGAGAAGTTTCGGGCCATTCATTCTCAGATTGATACAAAAAACTCGGACCATTCCACCACGTATTGCTAGCAGAAAGTTCTTTCGCTGATAGTCCACGCGAAAGTAGATCGGCAGGATTTAATTTTCCTGGACAGTGCCTCCATAAATCTTTGGGAGTTAGACGTCGAATTTCTTCTACTCTTTGACCAATGTACTGCTTCCATACTCTTTCATTTTTGATCCAGCATAGAGCAGTTGTAGAATCACTCCAGAGAACGGTTGTGTATTCAGCTCCAATCGACCTTAACTTGCTAACAAGTCGGGCCAAAATTAATGCTCCTAGTAATTCCAATCGAGGAATTGTCTGTGCCTTGATAGGAGCGACTCTCGATTTTGAAGCGACCAATTTAACTTCGATTCGACCATCACTGTATGTGTTTTGAATATAAACCACCGCGGCGTAGGCGCGTTCTGAAGCATCACTGAAGCCATGTATCTGAGAGGTTACAGGTTGTCGCGAAAAATAGCATAGAGGAATACGATAGCCGCCAATGAACTTCAGATCTTGGAGAAACGATTTCCATCGGTGAAGCAAAGTTCCTTGTAATTCTTCGTCCCAGTTTGTTTTGTTGATACAAAGTTCTTGAAACAAGATCTTCATCTCTATTGTTAGAGGCGTCAAAAATCCCATGGGGTCGAAGATCTTGGCCGTAACCTTGAGAACAGATCGCTTGGTGAGGGGAAGTGCTTGTGCAAATGGGCACAGATCGGAGAAATTGAAGAAAATTTTGTCTGTGAGAGTGTTCCAGTTCATTCCTAGAATTTTAACTACTGCATCTTAGTTGTCAGAAGTCATTGAGTCACAACCAACACTCGATTTCGTGAATGATTCGTCATCTTCTTTGTTGACATTAGTGACCTCCTGTTGTGTGTTTGCTGATCCTGGTGAACTTTCAAGTTTCGTAATTTGCATTTGTAGTTTTCGCGAGTTCGATCGCCATTTTCTGAGATTGAATCCTCCACTGGACATAACCTTCTTGCATCTCTTGTAAACAGAGAGACCTCTTTCTTCGTCTGACTCCCCCTTTAACAGGTCGTCCACGTACAGAGATTGTTCCAATAATTCAGGGATTTCGGGGTCACTCTGTTTGTGTAGTTGTAAGTGATGTAGAATTGTCTCTCCCAAAATAGCAGGCGAGGGGCGTAACCCAAACACAAGCCGTGTGAACCTGTATTGTACAATTTCAGGCTTAACGCAATCTGGGTTTCTTAACCATAAGAATCGAAGAAAGTCTCGATGATCCTCTTGGATTCCCACCATAAGGAAGGCCTTTTCAATGTCAGCGGTGATACCGACAGGATTCTTCCAAAAGCGCGCTAGCATATTGAAAACATGTGGGATGTGATTTGGCCCAGTTTCAAGGCAATCGTTGAGTGACTTCTTGGTTACCAGATTTTGCTGACCCATCGTACACAATTCGTACCTTCGTAGTCTCACGATCCTTTCTTACACTGCATGATGAGGCAAATAATGATGTCGCGCAGCAATTTTCTCTTTATTCGGTACTTGCTCGATTATCCCCTTTGATAACTGGTCTTGAATGATGTTGTCGTATTCGGCTAATAACTCTGGGTCTTTGCGCAGCTTGTGATGTAAGGACCTTAATCGCGATTCGCACAACAGATAGTTGTTGAAGGATAGCGGCAAACAATTTTCTTTCCACGGTAAATTGACTTTGTATCGGTCTTCGCTCCATGCAACGTCGATTTTGAAAGATTCCTTCGTTTCCTGTTGAGTCAGATCCTTAATGCCAATTGCCTCAGTCTCCCAAAAGTTCTTCAGAGTGTTCGTGAGAACGTCGTCTTCGTTTCGGGCAAATTGGTTGTCATGGCCTTCGATTATTAAATTTGAATGCGTAACATAACTCCGATCGAGTGTTCCTTTAACTGGTCCAGACAGCGGCCACCCGAGTTTGCTATTTACAGCAATGGGACCTTCGTCTCCTCGTCTTGTCTCCCGCGTTACAAAATGCCAGTAATAATCGCAGCCGATCAGAATATCAATCGAACCTTCGGCGTCAAACGGTTCATCCGCTAGCTCCAATCCATCCAAATGCGGGTAGTTTACAGAGACCTTGCCAGGTAAAGGCGAACAAATAACCGGAAATGTCAGAGCAGAAATTTTAATGGCATCTTCGCATCCAGACCTTTGTACTTGTAATTTCACAACATCACAATTCTGCTTCTTGTACTTTGCTTCTCCAAATGTGTTCAAGTTGAGTCGTTCAGTTTGAAGTGATTCCAGATGAAGTGTTGCTCGTAAATTCTCAGTGATGTAAGAGCGCTGACTTCCACTGTCGAAAAGTAATCTCACCTCGGTCGATCTATTCCCATCTTCGTTTGTCGCTATAGCCTTAGCTGTTTGAAGTAACACTCTGCAATTCGGTTTTGAACTCTCGCGATTTGTCGTAGTTGCTGTTGTGATGCCAGTATTCTCTCTTTCGTTGATCGTCTGGTCCCAAGGTCTTTCTTGTGTAGATCGGTCGGAATTGAGGGGACGTTCTGTATTCTGCGCGTTGTTATTGTTGTTGTTGGAGGAGTTCGCGTTTCGTGGACAAATCGATTGATGGTGTCTCTTGTCGCATCTTCTGCAAGTTTTCTGGCATTGATCCTGTTGATGTCCCTTTCAAAGGCACATGAAACATCTTTTGTCCCGAGCAAGGATGGTTCTGCGAGCGTTTAATTCGGTGACCATTTCGCACGAAGCTGAGAAATGTTTCCCAGAACAGTAAACACAAGTCGGCGCAAACTGTTGGGTTTGTTAATCAGCAAGATAGGCACCAGAAGTACCGGGTGGAATAGTGGGTGGCAAAACCTTCGATTTATCAGGAACAAAATGTGGAGGAGGCTGTCGTTTTGATTCTAAATGTGGGACGGTTTTAACTCTTTTGCTCATTTCTCTCGCTTCGATTTCGCGTTGTAATAGGTCGAGTAGCGGTTCGATTTTCCAGACATCTTGACTAGTGTTGCGAGCGACGTGAATTCGTATATCGGGAGGAAGTTTCGACATAATTACCGGAATGAGAAGACTTCCATATTGTGCAGATTTGATGCCCAGGGCTTCTAAGCCTCTTACGTTTACGCTGATTTTGTCATACAAATAACGGAGTTGAGAAGGCCTTTCTGAAGAACATACGGAGATTTTCAAAAGTTCGTCCATGTGGGAAGCGATGATTTGTTGTGGTTTTCCGAATCGTTTCATCAAAATGTCCACAGCCGCTTGATAGTTGTCTTTGGTAATCAGTAACCCTGCAATGGCGCGTGACGCTGTTCCCTCGAGTTGAGCTACTAGATAATTGAACTTTGCGATTTTCGATAAATTCGGGTTCGAATGGACGGCACTTTCGAATGTATCCTCTAAATTTCGGTAGGGTGAGCTTTGGTAGTTTAGATGTCGCTGCATTTGTTGTAGGAGGTGTACCACTATGTTGGGAAGTTTGATTCGGCAAAGGAGGAGCTGAAGAAGCTGGAGGAGATCCCGTTGTTTGTATGGCTTGATTCGAAGGAGGCATCGATAGTGAACCGGTCGGAATAGAAGGGTTGTTTTCTGTAAATTGTGCCGCGGATCCACCGGTTGTCGTGTAAGTTGTACTCGTATTTGAGGGCGTTGTCGTGAGGGAAATATTCGCAAGAGCGTCCATTACTCGCATTTTCAATGTTTCGGCTTCATCAATTTCCTTTTCGATTTCCTCCACTTTACAGACGAATACGATTTTTTCGTCTAGATCTGAGACCAGTTTCGATTTTTCCTTTAACATTTCTTCGATTCTCGTTAACTTGTTTTTCGTTTTGATATCCAATTTGGAGGTCGCATTTTCCAAGATTGTATCGGCTTCGCCGATGAGCTTCGTTATGACTCCTCTGTTGGCCCCGCGAGTTGCTCTTAGTCGTGGTAGATCTCCTTCTGACATCTTTTCTTCAGGTCGTGATTTCAAGCCCCACGTTGGGCGCCATATTATAAACACGAAGTAGTCGTAATCGTTTTCATATAAATTCTGATTTATTCCACTCTGATATCGTACAGAAAGAACCTTTCGATTTAAATCACACGCCCCTAATATACACACTAAATTTGATATCCTACAATTGTTGTCATGTGCTCTCTTTGTATAAACAAAACGGAAAGCGTGATGACTTTGATTACATAACAAATACGCGTCACTGTTTATGACAGCCACTTGCCGCGGTTCTTGTTGTCTGTTCGCACTGCATCACTGCATCTCCAACTTTTACCTTGTGGTTTGCTGTCTTGTGAAATAGGTTATGGCGCTCTCTCAGGGCTGTCAGATACTCGCGTTGCCATTTTGTTCTTATGTGATCCTTGCAGGTCTGAAGAAATCGTGCTCGTCTGCGCAGGTCCTTGTCTGGGATGCGCCAGGTCTGCTCTTCAGGAAGGTGCGTGGTCCGCTGAAACAGGAAGGTTGCTGGTGTAAGGGTTGGTAGATCTGGATCGTCTTCAACGTAATTGAGCGGGTGTCGGTTCACTTGGGTTTCCACTTTGAGAAGTATGTCGATCAGTTCATTCCAGAACAGAGAACCTCTCCCGATGACCTTGTGCATAGCTTTCTTAACTACTCCGATGAGCCGTTTAAACTGCCCGCCCCACCAAGGGGCATGACTAAGGTTGAATTTCCACTCGATATCATGCCATTCCAGGTAGCCTTGTAGCTTCTCATCTTCTCGCCCTTGTTTCAGCCACTTAGCTGCTTTCACAAAGGTGCTACCATTGTCTGAGTAGATCACTCTGGGATGTCCTCGCCTGGCGATGAGCCGCTTGAGGCATGGCAGGAAAGCACTGGTTTTTAGGCTTGGCACCAGCTCTAGGTGAACTGCTTGGGACAAACTACAGGAGAAAATCACCAAGTATGCCTTTCCTTGTCGTCGAGGGGTCACCTTGTAGAGGATTGGGCCTGCAAAATCCGTCCCTATGACTTCAAATGCTGCTCCACCAAGGGTACGGTCACTAGGCATTGGTCTGGGGGGTGGTGTTGTTAAAGGCGGTGCTGTAAACCGTTTACAGCCTCAGCATGTTGATCCAACAGACTTAACCAGCTTTCTGAGTTTTGGAATCCAGTAACTCTCTTGAACGGTGGCCATTGTAAGCGATACTCCCCCGTGAAGGGTCTTTGCGTGGATTCTCTGAACCAGCTTCCTGGTAAACGTGGAGTCTGCTGGAAGGTATACTATACATCCCCTGGATTCTCCCACGGCACTCAAGTATTCCTTCTGAATTAGGGATAAGATTCAGTGCATTTTTCGTCTGTGTAAATTGAGGCTTCTTTTAATCAAGGTTCTGAACTCTTCTAATCCACCAGTCTCTTACTTCTCGCAGGTCTTCACTTGTGAGGGGTCCTTTGCAATCTCTGTGGGTGGTGAAATGTCGTATCCAGGCTTGAATTCGTAGTGCTCGTCGTAGATCATGAGAGTTGAGAAGCCTATCGAATTCGTTCTGCTCTTCTTCTTCGAGACAACTTTTCGCCATGCTCAACACTTCTTTGGTGACTTTAGCCTCCTTTTCTGAAGATTTTGATTTTTCGGTAACAGGGTTTTCAGGCCAGCTCTCAGGATCTCGTAACCACACTGGACCACTCCACCAGAGCTCTGTGTTAGTGACCAGACCCCCTCTGCTTGCAATATCGCCTGGGTTGCCAAAGGTTGGGACGTATCTCCACTTGACCTCTGGGTGTTCTTTGATTTTTTGTATGCGGTTCGCAACAAACTGGTGGTGTTGACCGTTTCCTAAAATCCAATGTAACGCCACAGTACTGTCAAGCCATCCGTAGACAGCAGGCTCAGGTAGCTCTGTAATTGCATTTTTCACGTTCATAACCAAATTCGTTGCCATGTGGGTGCTGACGAGCTCTGACCTAGGAACGGTGAGATCTTTCTTAGCCAGTCTTGCTTTGGCTGAGACGAGAGACTGTGTGACTCCACTCTTCTGGCGTACAACCGAGTAAACCGCCGCCCCGATTCCAATGGCAGATGCATCTCCAAAGGCGTGTAGTTCAATTGAATCGACTTGCTCGTGATATGGTGCCAAAGGTCTTTGACTGTTTACTTCCGCTGGAAGGGATTCTTTCCACTTCTCCCATCTTGACTTGACATTGTCTGGGATAGGTACATCCCATGATGCCTTGACGTCACAAACGTCACAATAGATTTGCTTCCCTTGAAGAGTTGTGGGCGACGCGAGGCCAAGGGGGTCGTACACTTTTGCTAAAGTCGCTAAGACTTCTCGTTTCGTTGCTGTGTGGCTGGTGTCCAAGTCTGTAGTCGGAAACTGTACTGCAATTGTATCTTCATCCGTGTTCCATTTGACTCCTAACAGCTTGGATTCGTTTGGCTGAACTTGCAACTGTCGTTTAGCATAACTGTGTTCTTCATCAGACGAGTGT
>NC_142676.1:15465130-15560130 GCF_964200805.1 Pocillopora damicornis
CATTAACGAAGTTTTTCAATCTCGCGCTCGGAAATCGGATACGCGTCGGTTCTTTCAAACCTTTGTTCTTATAACAAAAGAGCCTCAAAGCTGTCAACAATGACAATGCCCCTAAAAGAATAAAAAAATCGTGCCATTGTTAGCAAAATCCCAACCCAAAGTTTGATATGTAACCTGCGGTTGTTACTAGTAAAGCGGTAGGTGTCAATCTCTGAATGAGCGTCAGCTCGCCAATGAAAACAAAGAGCGTCCAGTTCGCTTTCGTGGATAAAAAATGCTTTTCTGATGTCACCTGCGAGGATCACTGGATAGCCCCTCTCTTGTATAAGTATGTCCCACAGCTTGTTTTGTAGAACAGGTACTGGGTACAGGCAATCGTTTAATGATGGTGAATTTGGCATGGCTCTCGATGACGCTTCGTAAACGATTCTCATCTTTGTAGTTTCGGCTGACTTTTGGATGACACTCTTATGTGGAATATAGAACTCTTTAGGTTGTGAGATGGAGGGTGCTTTCTCGATTACTCCTTCTGCTAGCTGTTCTTTGATGATGTCATCGTAATCCTTTGTTAGGCAATCACGCTCAAGCTTTCTGTTTAGCTTTTTTGTAGTCTTCTAAGACTGTTTTCTTTGTTTGACGGTAAGTCTGGGTGATTGGGCTTCCATGGGAGGATTGTCTCGTACCAGCCTTCTGGTGAGCGTTAATCGTTCTTTAAACTCTTCGAAAACGACTGTCTGGTCCTGGTCTGCTGAGTCACGCAATCCTAGAACGTCGAGTTTGCAAAGTTCTTTGTAATTAGACTGGGTTGTCTGTGTAGGCAACATGACGCTCTTATCGAATTCTTGGCCAGGTGACATGATAAACCAACCAAATTTCGTCAGTTTGGCAATGGGTGCGTTGTCCTCCCCGATGCGTGGCTTTGTTTCTGTTTTTATCCTTGCATACTCTCCGCTCCCGAGGATTATGTGTACTGGCAGTCTTGCTTTCATGTCGTTGTCGTTAACATAAACACCTCTCCAGTGTGGATACTTGTCAGGAAGTTCGCGATAATTGGGGTTATCAATTGACAACAGTTCTGACCTGTTGATCTTGGTTGCTTTGACAAGAAGTGTAAATTGGTGGTTGACAGATTGGAGGCTCAAATCCTATACTTCAAATGCCGTGACCTTGGTTGACATCAACATATCAATTGACTTTGTTCGGACTGCAGAGGGTTTCACGCAAAGAAGGTCGATCAATTTTGCTGACACGTATGAGCTACCCGCTCCGGAGTCGATTAGCACTCGGCATTTGATTCCATTGACCTCTACTACGAGAACCGGGAACAACCCTTCTCCAACTTGGTTTGTAGTTAAGGCGACCCCTGTCGTAGGAGTTGGCTGATTAGTTTCTTTTCTGGGTGCATCACAAATGGACGTGTGGTGATGCTTGTGGCATTGTTGACAGACGGATTTGCTAGGACAGAAGGCTGCTTCAACTTCTATCCGCATTTGATTTAGTTCTTTACTGAGGGACCACAGGGTGGACAAATGTCTTTCGATTGCTTCTGACTTCCCTGTTTCTACGATGGTGTTCGTTTTACCAATACTCATTTTAAGCTGTGTTACTTTGATATCCAGATTCACTTCAGTCGCTTCCATCTCCGCAATCTTCGCACGGGCGGAAAATCAGGACTAAAATTATACTCACAACAGTTGTCCTTGTCCTTCTCCATCCCGTCGGAGGTCCCACGTTTCGTAAACTTTGCCCCGTTTACTAGGGATAACCGGCCTTCTAACATACTGGACTCAATCAACAGACTCGACTGAGTTTAACTGTTTAATCGTTCTCGCGTATTCACTCGGTTACAGCATGCGTGTAAAGAGCTACTCTGGAAACTTGAAACGAGATCCTAATTCTTATACTACATTCTCCACATGTATATATATATATATATATATATATATATATAACTGGAGACAGTACTGTTTCGGCCTTCTGGGCCTCATCAGTGCAGTGCTGATGCTAGGATGGAGGTAAGGCAATATAGCCACCCCAAGTGATCTCACACCTGTGGGATCACTTAAGCCATGCCAAAGTGCTCAAACTAGAAAAACTAGTGAGCATGCATAATGCTAGCAGCAATGACTCATCCTAGTAGAGTGCTCAATTTGGGCATGAAAGCAAAGCTTTGTATGCCAAAGAGCTATATCTAACTGCAGACAGTACTTTTTTTTTTAATATAAAAGCCTGGAGACCAGGCAGTTTTATTTTGTCAATGATATCTATTTACAATTCTAATTGATTAAAGTATTCGAATTAAATTATGAGTTATTTAGGTAATTACCGGTCTCAATTAACTAATGATATTTTCTCTCACAGGCGGCACGAACAGCGCACGGGCTATAACAGCCCGGAGTAAGCGCCCACCTGTAAGAGGTAACAAAGTTCTATTTAAAAGTTTTCTATTTACTATTTACAAAGAGATATTTCAGACCATGTGGGGCGCAAGCAGCGCGCGGGCCTGTAGCCCGGAGTAAGCACCCCTCATGGGCGAGATTTAACAAGTTTTATTATATACAAAGGTTCAGGGGGGAGCAAGAGAGGGGAAGAAGATGGGCTTACCAGCGTCGACCGAACAAAGTACGTTTTTAAAAGACCAAAAATTCCTTAAGGTATCAGTGTCGTTACTAAGAATTCTGAGTTGGACATCTTTCTTAATTAAGTCTATAATCGCGTTGGAGCTCAAAAGAGAACCTTCGAAGGTAGCTTTATTTCTGGCAAGCCAACACCAATATATGATGGTTGCCTTGAGAAAGTTAGATAAGGATATAGCGGTGGTAGATTTGTCTAGGGAAAAAGGGTAGTAGATAGATGTAGGGGAGATAGAGAAGGGGGAGTCGAGTAGAGCACGGAAAAGGGGGGAGAAGTGGTCCCAGACTTTCACAACTCTGGGACATCCCAAGAAGCAGTGTTCAATAGTTTCCGTTTTTCCGCAGATCGCGCATTTGTCATTATTGATGTATCCCCAAGACTTAAGGAGATATCTTACGCGGATCATTCTATGGATCAATAGCCAAATTAGATCGTTCTTCTTGTTTTCAATTAGCTTTAGGCGAGGCTTGCGCCACACCCAGGCCCAACGATTGATGGGGCGGTCCATAGCAGACGCCCAAAAACCGGAGCACCGGGGTGCAACGCAGACGGGGTCAAGCAACAAAAGATATAAATTCTTACTGGTGAGTAAATCAGGTAAGGCACCAGTTTTCTGATGCAAGGTACGGAAATTATCTAGACAAAGGCGGTAGTAATTGGAAGGAAGGAAGGAAGAGGGAGCAGAATTGGTGGGAAAAGAAAAACGGGGATCTAGAATAGTTAGCTTATGTCCTAAAAAATATCGAGCTAGGTAATGCCATTTGGATGTGCCAAAGTCATCTCTTAAACTGGAAAAAACAGAAAGGCGCAGGCTAGCGCACTTAGCTTTAAAATTAACGACGTTGAGGCCCCCGGATGATGGGGGCGCACAACAGCGATCGCGACTAACATTTTCCATTTTCCCTCTCCAGATAAAAGGCCGAATGATCGACTTAAAGCTATCGTGCACCCAACGGGGTGGGGGGATGACTTTAGCAACGTGCCATAAACGGCTTGCGCCTAAAGTATTTACAATTAAGGTCCTACCGATAAAAGACAGGTCTCTTTGTTTCCAAAGATTTAGAACCGAACTTAGTTTGTCTAATTTGGCCCGCCAATTGTCGTCGTCGACATTGACGAGGCCGTTTGAGAAGTAAACACCAAGCACTCTCATTTTAGTGACCCATTTGAGGCCATAGGGAGATTCAATTCTAGTTCGCCATTTTCCTAACCACATTGCTTCAGATTTGGACGTGTTCAGTTTAGCGCCAGATCCTTGTTCAAATTTTGATACGACTCGGAGAAGTGAAGAAAGAGATCTTTCGGATTTTAAGATGCAAGTAGCATCGTCAGCGTACTGGGATATTTTATATTGAAGGCCCCCTGCTCCGGGGAGCAGGAAACCTTCAATATCTTTACAATTACGGATTTGCGTTGATAATACTTCTGAAACTAGCACATAAAGGAGAGGAGATAATGGGCATCCTTGTCTCACCCCTCTTCTTAAGTGGACAGGGGGGGACAGGGAGCCATTAACAATGATTCTAGAGAAGGCTTTAGAATAAAATAGTTCGACCCACCCACAAAAGGAGGGGCCGAAACCAAATTTACGCAATACTCTCATCATGAATTCGTGGTCAACTCGGTCAAAAGCTTTTTCTTGATCTAAGGAAATGAGAATACCCGGTTCATTAGTTTTGTCAATCATGTCGAGGGCATCACGAAGTAAGGCCAAATTTGAGAAGATAGTGCGGCCGACCACGCCGCACGTTTGGTCTGAATGCACGATGGAGTTCATGACTTTTTTCAATCGTTCAGTGATGATTTTAGATGCTAACTTGTAGTCAGTGTTTAACAAGGAAATTGGGCGCCAATTTTTTCCGAGGCGTCGATCATCTTTTTTGTGGATGAGTCGTAGGAGGCCCTCGTACTGGCTATCCGTGAGGGAGCCAGCAAGAAAGGCCTCGTTCAAAACAGAAAGGAGAGATTCGCTCAAATCGTTCCAAAAACACGAGTAAAATTCTGTTGGGAGACCATCAGAACCGGGTGACTTGCCGGTCTGAAGGCCTTCCAATGCAGTAAGTAATTCTTTATTAGAAAAAGGGCCTTCACATAGATTGCGCTCATAATCAGTCAGTGAAAATTCGAGGCCGTCAATTATTTCAGTTTGAATTCGCATATCAAGAGGATCTTGGGTGAATAAATTCTTATAGAAATTGGTTAAAATTCTTTCAAGATCATTCTGAGAATTTCTGAGAACACCGTTCTCGTCAAAAAAAGATTCAAAACTATTCATGTCAGCTCGTTTTTTCTCCAGACGGAAGAAATAGCATGTTGGTTTCTCACCTTCTTCGAACCATTGTGCTCGGGAGCGGACTTTAGCTCCTTCGGCTTCTTTCGAGATCAGAGAGGACAATTGGCTTTCCAAATCGCTAATTACACCTGGGTTATTTAAGCGATTAGAATGTAAAGCGTTTTTAGCATGGGTTAATTGCTTAGTAATTAGGATTCTTTTAGCATTTGCTGTTCTCTGTTTACGGATACAGTATGAAATACTTGTTTTGGGGATTTCAATTTTTAGAGCATCCCACCATTCGCGAAGGGAGGCGAATTCGGGGATTTTAAGCTTAAAGTTGTTAATCGATTTTGACATAATGTTTTTAAATTCTACATCTGAGAGTAAAGAGCTGTTGAACTTCCAAATTCCAGGACCGTGATTAGAAGGGTTAGTCGTTAGTTCAATTTTTACAAAGTCATGATCGGATAGGTCGTATACGCATGGAAGAATATTACATTTCGTTACTAGGGTTAAGCCTTTAGCGACGAGAAAGCGGTCAATTCTAGATGCCTGGGTATGGTCTTTATTAGACCAGGTGAAAGTTACTTTGCGCGGGTTGTTTTTGCGCCAAATGTCTGTAAGTGAGAAGTCAGCACAAAGGGATCGGAGAAGTTTTTGATCAGACAATAGGATGGCGGAACAATTTAATTTATCTAGGACATTGTCCACACAATTAAAGTCTCCCCCGATCACTAGGTCCCCTTGGGGGAGAAAGTAATTGTGCAGACAAGAGAAAAAACTTTTACGATCCGAAATAGTATTGGGAGAGTAAATGTTTACTAAATTTAGTTTAGAATTATAGTAGTCAATGAGTAAGCTCATTATTCTTCCTTCGGAATCGGTCAAAAAACGGATAATTTTGCCTGGAAAGTTTAGAGAAAAGAGGATGACAACACCAGCAGACCTGCCAGTCCCGAAGGACCACAGACATTTGCCGTGCCAGAGTATTTCGAATTCCTCCGCTTGTTTTTTGCATGAGACATGTGTTTCTTGTAAAAGGATTATGTCACAGTTTGAATAATTTAATTCTTGAATAATTTTTCGACTTTTACTGGAGGACCCGAGTCCTCGCACATTTAGAGAAATTATTTTAAGCTTACTCATTGAATATAAATAAAAAATTAATATCTGTACCGCCTTCTCCTAGGTTTAGCTCTCTCCCATCCATCATCATCAGTTTCGGAGCCAGAGTAGTCACGGCGGGAAGATCTATCGCGGTCATCGCGGCCGCGATAATAATCTCGATCGCTTCTATCTCTCCCTCTTCTGTCGTCTCTCCGGTCATCTCTTCGTTCTTCTCGATCGTCCCCCCCTCGCTCGTCTCTTCGTTCTCTTGGTCGTTCTCTTCTACCTTCGTCGCGTTGTTGTTCTCGTTGTTTCTCTTGATCTTGTTGTTTCTGTTGTTCTTGCTGTTCCTGCTTTTCTAGTAATTTCTGTTGTTCTTGTTGTCGCTGTTGTTCTCTCTGTTGTTGTAGTTTTTTCTGCCTTTCTTCTCTTTCCTTGGCGCGCTGGGCTCGCTCTTGTTTCTTTTCCTTTTCAGTTTTAGGTGGCGTTGGCTCACTATCGACGTTCGCGCTGAAGAGCAGGAAGGGGCATTGAGGCATGGAATGGTTGTCCGCTAAACAAACGGAACATCTTGGCGAGTCTTTACATTCTTGAGCTCGATGCCCAGGGCATTCACAATTAAAACAACGGACTGCAGAGCAGTCTTTGGCCATGTGGTCAGTAGCTCCACAATTCCGGCAAGCTTTTGGCTGATTTGGGTACCATATTTTGATAGGTTCACCAGCTATGTTGATGTTGGCAGGGATAGTTCGATGTAGCGCCATTCGAGCCGTTCTTACTCCATTCTCGATATGTTGTGCAATTTTGTCGCGCCGAAATGAAAGGACACGACCGTAGTGGCTGAGTCGGCCAATCACGGCCGTGTCGGGTAGTTCAGCGGGGGCTTCATGGATCTTGACGAGGACCAAACGATTTTCGCAGTCGCCCAGGAACACTTTGAGACCGGCAATCACGACAAAAGGTGTTTCAAGAGCGGCTTCTTTAGCTGCACGGCTCTTAAAAGTCACGATCCAAGATCTATTGGACGCCTTTCTCTGGATTCCGGTGATAGCGTCAATATCGATTTCTGCCGCGTCAAAAGCTTCGAGAATTATTTGCGATGTGACGGTTGTATCAACGCTAAAATAAATAGAGCGATCCTTCGTGATTCTACTTTGACTAGGAGCATTAAAAAAAGGCACGGCCTGAAATTTCACACCCTTATTTTCCAGATTTTTTAGTACCTCAGGGATTTCGATTTCCACGTCTGCGCCCCAGGACTGTGAACCTTCTACCACGCTTGCGTCTACGACGTCTTCTGGATTCGCTGTCGAGTTATCTGTAGTAAACTGGCTGATATTTTCACTTTCCTGGCTGTCCATGTTGACCAATTGCTGCAAAAGCAAGGAAAATAAACTTTTCATAAGCCTTTTAACCTTACCCAAGAGGCCGAGAAGCTTTCAGTACTGTTTCGGCCTTCTGGGCCTCATCAGTGCAGTGCTGATACTAGGATGGAGGTAAGGCAATATAGCCACCCCAAGTGATCTCACACCTGTGGGATCACTTAAGCCATGCCAAAGTGCTCAAACTAGAAAAATTAGTGAGCATGCATAATGCTAGCAGCAATGACTCATCCTAGTAGAGTGCTCAATTTGGACATGAAGGCAAAGCTTTGTATGCCAAAGAGCTATATATATATATATATATATATATTTTTTTTTTGTTTTAAATTATTTATTTTCTCACTACCCGATCACATTGAGTACAACTCTCTAACTGTTCAATTTACGCGATTGTACATTCTTATATCAGCTCTAGTCTTAGTTTTTTGGTTACACAGGAATTTCCGGTCATTGTTGACTCTTACTGGTTCAATCACATGTACAATACAATGGTGTCAAGTTCGCCACGCCCTATAGTCACGCGACTTGATAACAATACGTTTCCGACACTCTCCCCTCATATGGTTCGCTACCGAAGCATATGTCATAATATTTAAACCTATTTGAATCATGCGAGCGGTAACAAAACGATAATCAGTATAAAACTTTCCTCGATCAACGTTATTTCCTATAAACGATTTCAGTGTTCACAGTTCAGGCCTTATACTGATGTTCTGAAACAAAATAATTATTTGTCCACTTCTCATGGATCAGCTTTCACGAAGCACTAATTACTGTTCGCATCTCACATTGTTAATCATCCGCAACTTGTTTGATTTACTGTTCATAGTTCACATTGTTCAACATCTGCAACTTGTTTCATTTGCAACCTTGCTGCTGCTGCTGCGTCTCTTCTAGGGCGGAAATCCTGAGCCTGTGGGTTTAAGCGTGGATCTGCCACTTGAGTGCTGACGTCACACTCAAGTTCCAATAGGTACAAATGTTGTACTGGTCGTTCCAGCATGCTTTTGGCAGTTTTAAGTTGGACTGCGCGTATGACGCCGTCATTGCCAGGGTAAACTTCATTCACTATGGCCAGCGGTCATGTTCCATGATTCTTGCTGTCAGTTTTCACTATGACGACGTCTCCTTTCTTAGGTTGGAACTTGCTCACTGTGTGCGTCAGGTTGTGTCTTTCTCTTAGTGCTGTAAGGTATTCTCTTTGCCATCGACTCCACATTTTGTCCTTACAGGTTCGCAAATACTTTGCACGTCTCCTGATGTCTTGGTCTGTTATCCTCCAGGTCTCCTCTTCTGGTAACTGGTTTGTTCGCTGGTACAAGAAGGTTGAAGGCGTTAAGATTGGTAACTCGACGTCATCTTCCGCATAGCTCAATGGGCGGCGATTAATCTGCGTTTCAACGTCGAGTAGCACCTCACTTAGCTCAGGCCAGGTTAGAGTAGCTCCACCAATAGTTTTGTACAGGGAGGATTTCAGGACTCCAATTAATCTCTCGAACTGACCCCCCCACCAAGGGGCGCGGCTCAAGTTGAATTTCCAGGTAATTTCGTGTTGTTCAAGAAGACCCTGGAGACGCTCATCTTTCCGTAACTGCCGTAGCCATTTCTCGGCTTTGATGAAGGTACCGCCATTATCTGAGTAGATGACCCGTGGTCGTCCGCGACGAGCGATGAAAGGCTTGAGACAAGTAATGAAGTTGTCTGTCTCCAGGCTGGCCATTAACTCTAGGTGTATAGCCCTTGAAAGGCTGCGAGTGAAGATAGCCAGATAGGAATTTCCTTGACTTTTCTTTCCCTGTTTGTACTTCACTGGTCCAGTGAAATCTGTGCCGATGATTTCAAATGTCGCACCGACTGTGGTCCGATCTTCCGGTAACTGACCAGGAATTGGGTTTCTTGCTGGAGTTGCATTGAATCTCTTACAACCATAGCACTTGCTTCGGACCGACTTGACCAAACTTCGAAGTTTCGGTACCCAGTACCTCTCTCTTACTGCTGCCATTGTCAGCACGACTCCCCCATGCAGTGTCTCGCAATGAACTTGTTGGACCAGTTTTTCTGTAAACTTTTCACTGTTGGGTAGGTATATCGGAGTTTGCCCCTGTATCCGGCCGTGGCATGTCATCACTCCCTCTGCATTGGGTTTCAGGTTAAGTTGACCGCTAATCTGAGGGTAACCCGTGGTTTCTCTGTCTCGCCGTTGGACTCGCTTAATCCACCATCCACGTACATCTTCTATTTCTTCAGTTAGTAGAGGCCCGAGTTTCTTGTCTTTATGTTTGCAGTTATGAATGAATCTCTTTAACCACGCGCCGACTCTCAAGGTCCTTCGCAAACTAGTGCGTTCCAGGAGTTCATCGAATTCGTCTGGTTCTGATTTGGTTTGTGCTAGGTTGAGCACTTCCCTAATGACTTTGGCCTCAACTTCTGATGCTGGTGAGGATCGAGTGACTGGGTTGATTGGCCACCTGGAGTTGTCTTGAAGCCACTCCGGTCCCTGTTGCCAAAGTGCTGAGTGTACTGGGGCGCCTCTGCTCGCCAGGTCTGCTGGGTTTTCATCAGTGGGCACGTACCTCCACTCAACCTCATTGTGTAGTTGTATCTTGGCAACTCGATTCGCGACAAACTGTTTATACTGGCCATTTCCCTTGATCCAATGAAGTGCGACGGTGCTGTCTAACCATCTGAACATCTTTGGGGAGGGAACGTTGTCTAGGACGTTGCGTACGTTTACTAATAGATTGGTAGCCATGTGCACTGCAATCAACTCTAGGCGCAGAATAGTCAGTCCCTGTTTGGCAAGTCGACTCTTGGCGACCACTAATCGTTGAGTGTTGCCTGATGATTGACGTACAACTGCATAAACTGCCGCTCCTACTCCTCGTTCTGACGCGTCCCCAAAAGAGTGTAGTTCCACTTCTTGTAATGCTTCTTGATAACTTGCTATCGATCGCGGTACTTGCTGTTCACGAGGTAATTGTTGCTCCCATTTTTTCCAACAGTGTAGGAGCTCTCCGTTGATCTTCGTATCCCATTGTACTTTGGCCTCACACAACTCGCGATAAATCTGCTTAGCGGTGAGAGTTAACGGTGCAATCAGGCCTAAGGGATCATAAATCTTGGCCATCTTTCCCAGAATGCCTCGCTTGGTTGGCTGGGTTTCTTCTTCGGGTATTACTACCGCCAAAGTGTCTTGCTCTTTGTCCCACTTGAGTCCCAACATCTTTGATTCACTGGGTTTCACATTTAGTTGTTGTTTAGCAAATGACTGTTCTTCAGGACTGACGGTCAGGTTTGTATCTTCCTCTAGCTGTTTGACGTTGGAATGCCATTTGTGGAGTTGGAACGTTGCGTCGCTGAATATTTGAACGGCTTTATCTTTGCGCTGCTGGGCCTGGCTTGTATTTCGTCCACCTGTTAGTAAATCATCAACATATAAACTGCGTCGAAGCTCTGCGACTATCTCTGGTTCCCGTTCTTCCCATGCATCCAAGTGGGCTTCTATTACGCCACCGAGCAGAAAGGGTGATGGGGCTAGACCGAACAGCGCACGTGTGAAACGTAGTGTCTCTAGCTTTCCGTGTTCACTTTTCCTCCAATGAAATCTTAATGCATCACGTTCACACTCCCGGATGCGTATTTCTAAGAAGGCCTTCTGGAGGTCTGCGGTTACAGCTATGGGGTATGCTCTCTGTCTCACTAGTATGTCCCAAAGCTTGTTTTGCAATGGAGGGCCAGGATAAAGGCACTCGTTCAGCGACAGTGACTCTGGCGTTGCTCTTGCTGAAGCATCATAAACTATGCGCATTTCGGTTGTTTCAGCCGTTTCTCTAATCACTGCTTTGTGTGGAATGTAAAATTCCTTCCCCACGACTTCTACTGGTGCGACTTCAACTACGTTGTTCTGGAGTTGCTCTCTTATTATGCCATCGTATTCCCCAGTCAGATTACTGCGCTGCAGTTTCCTGGTCAAACTTGACAGGCGTCGTAAGCTTCCTTGTTTGTTTGTTGGTAGTTCTGGATGATTTCCTCGCCATGGAAGTCCAGTTTCATACTATCCTTCCGGTGAGCGTTAAAGTTGTTCCTTGAATTCTGCGTGCACAAAGCTCTGGTCATGCTCTGGTGTGTCTGCAAGCCCCAGTATGTCAAGCCTGCATAAGTCCTCATAGTCACTCTGTGATGTTTGGGACAGCAGCATTGTGTTGTGGTCAAATTCTGATCCCGGGCTCATAATAAACTATCCCAGTTTAGTTTTCTCTGCCACCGGCTCTCCATCCTGTCCAATTTGCGGCTTTGTCTCTGTTTTTACGCGCGCATATTCCCCTCTTCCTAGTACGACGTGTATAGGAAGTTGGTCCTTCGTGTCAAGGTCTGTGATTTTGACTCCCTTTAAACGTGGGTACTTGTGTACCAGTGTTCCGTACTTTGGATTTTCAATCGATAATAGCTCTGCTTTGTTGACCTTCATTAGCTTCACAGGCATCTGATAATTTCCGTCTAAGGATTCCACGACGGTGTCGTACACTTCTAGTTTGGTTACTTTCGAGCTGATTAGCATATCCACACGTCTTGTTTTCGTTTCACTTGGCTTTTTCTTTAGAAGATCCAACAGCTTTGCAGATGCATATGAACTCCCCGCTCCTGTATCTATCAATGCGCGACACGTAATACCATCGACCTTTACTGTTAATACTGGCATGATTCTTTCATTGTTCTCACTGGCTGTCATCAACGTCTGCTTCCCGCTGTCTGTTTGTTCACGATCACATATCGAGGAGTGATGACGTTTGTGGCAATGTAAACATGTTTTCTTGCTGAAACACTCTGCGGCGCAGTGATTTGGTGTTGCGCAATTAAAACACAGCTTCTTTTTTGCGAGAAATTGCTTCCGTTGGTCCACGGTTGAGATTTTCTGGCATTCAGACGATCTATGCGTCTCATCACTGCAATAAACGCACTTGTTTGGCTTACCCTCGCCACCTCGTGCTTGGAAGAGCTTATTCGAGCGGTCACATTTCAAATTAAATTGCTCTGACGTCTCTCGTTCTTCAACTGGGTTTCTTTTCGTCCACACTCTCACTGCCTCTGACAACTGCGCGAAATTCCACTTCTCCCACTCTGGATCCATTTGTACTAGGTCTCCCCGAATCACTGGAAGTTTATCCAGTGTCATGGGCACGTTTCCGTTAACCTCACACAGTTTATTCATCGTTTCTAACGCTTGTACACAGTACGTCAATGTCTCACTAAACTCACTTATCCTCCTAGGGTTGGCGCTTGTGATGACGGGGAGGGCCATTATTTCTTTTATGTACGCCTTCGTTATTTTGGATTCCTTTCCATAGTTGCTTAATAGTATCGACTTGGCTCTATTGTAGCCCTCAGATGTAAACGGCAAGGCTTCCACAGAGGTTTTTACTTTCGGTCCCAGTAGCCCACACAAATAGGTAAATTTGTTGATGGGTGCCACTTCTGCTTTATCTATCGTTTCTGTAAACTGGCCCCAGAACCTCGGCCAATCCAAGTAAGAACCTTCGAACATTTTTATCTCAATCTTCGGTAGCTTCGCTTGCGTTGTTTGTTTGGGTGACCCGCCCCCTTCGTGGCTCTCTTGTGTAGCAAGGTTTCATCTTTTGTTCTTGCAGCTTCAACTCGAACTTGAGTTCTTCCTCGCGCGCGTTCGTCTCTTCCTGGCGTCTTCTTTCTTCGAGCCATTTGCGAAGCTTCCCGACCTCTTCGTCAGCTTTCATTAGTTGATGGTCAATCTCGGCATTCCACGTGGCTATGTCACCAAGATCTTCTTCTGCTTCGATTTTTAACGCTTCCAAAGCGCGCTTCAGTTCATCCGCCTCAGATATTGTAGATCGCAACGCTCCCATGTGTCTCTCGATAGCCTCTACAGATCCTGAATCGAGCACTTGTTGTGTTCGCTTGGCATGGATTCCCAGTTGTGTAAGCTTCGTTTGCAGTTTTCCCTTTGCGTTTTCCATTGCCGTCGGTTGCATAGCTTTAAAGAAAATTCAGGACTAAATTATACTCACAGCCAAAGTTGATAGCGGTCCCGTCGGAGGTGCCACGTTTGGAGAATGTCCCCCTTTCCTCCAGTTCTCTCCAAAAGTCACAATATGTTTTATAGTTATTTATTTTCTCACTACCCGATCACATTGAGTGCAACTCTCTAACTGTTCAATTTACGCGATTGTACATTCTTATATCAGCTCTAGTCTTAGTTTTTTGGTTACACAGGAATTTCCGGTCATTGTTGACTCTTACTGGTTCAATCACACGTACAATACAATGGTGTCAAGTTCGCTACGCCCTATAGTCACGCGACTTGATAACAATACGTTTCCGACACTTATATATTAATATATATATATATTAATATATATATATTATATGTATGTATGTATATATAAATACATGATTTTCTTCTTTTAATTACGTGACCATTGGGGGGGAGGGGTGGGGAGATCGGACCACAAGGTCAGAGTTAAAGAAAATAGAATCAATGAACAATATTTGTCTCTATAAATATTTGTTGTCACAAGCAAACCCAAAACTCGCTGTCTGACGAGTGCTTAGGTGTGAAACTCTGAGTAACAGAGAGTCAATGCATCCTCTTTGATTCTTTCACTTATATATATATATATCCCTTTCCCGTCTGACCGAGCCATATGGCACTTTACATAATGGTAAATTCTTACCGATCAAAATGCTTATTTTCATTGTGTCCTCTAGCCTATTGTGTTTTAACCAATAGGGTTAGAGTAGAAGCTCAGTTCAAGCCAACTTTCAGGGGTGGTGTTCATATGAATTTATTGAGAAATTGCAAGTTGAAATTTTTTTGTGAAGTTTGAAAATGGTGGCGCTTTTCGATTCAGATAGGGAGGAAGAAGAGTTCATTGGCTTAACTATTGAACCGGGGTTTGAAAGAAATAATCCTGAGTTAGAATCTGACATTTCTGTTTCCTCAGTTGACATGGAGGATTTGTCAGATCTCGATCTTAGCGATCAGGAAAGTGGCGAAGAAGATGAACAAGAGTGGAACGACAATCCTGGTCCAGTTGTTGTGAATCCGTTCGTCGCAAATAATGGCCTGGTCAGGGACGTTCGAGGTTATTCTACCATAAACTTTTTTATCTAATGTTTAAGGACAGCAATTTTGACAAAATTGCAGAGGAAACGAATCGTTATGTGCGGCAAGTGATGGACACAAAACCGGACCCTGCTTGGCGCGAAACCGAAGAAGTGAAGGCATTCTTCGCATTGAATATCCTGTTTGGGATTAAACAATTGCCCGAAGTGTACTCATACTGGTCCAAAAACCAGCTTCTCGGAGTCCCAAAAGTGCAAAATATTTTTCTGAGGAATCGTTTTGCCAAAATATCGCAATATCTAAACAATAAGAGAAGAGAATTGCCACGTGGGCACGCAAACCATGACAAATTGTTCAAAGTGTGACCTCTTCTCGATTCTGTTGTAGAGGCTATTAAAAGCGAGTACAGGCCGTCGAAAAAATGTTTCGATCGACAAGGCAATGATTCCTTTTAAAGGAAGACTTTCCCTTAAACAGCACATGCCATTAAAACCGGTGAAGAGGGGAATCAAAGTGTGGGAGTGTGCAGGTTCGTTGAATGGCTTCGTTTGCAATTTGGAGGTCTACATGAGAAAACAACGCAATGGTAATCTTGAACAAGGACTTGGACACCGCATTGTCCGCAATCTTACTCGACCCTTGGTAGGCAAAAATCACCATGTTTTTGTTGATAATTTTTTCAATTCTCTTGCTCTCGTGGAAGATTTGCTTCGAGATCAAATTTATATCTACGTAACCATCCATAAAAATCGACAAGGCATCCCACGTGCAATCACCCCTTCAACTCAGAGTCAAGCGACGTCGTTGAGGAGAGTTGTCATTCCTTCGCAAAGATAACATTGTCGTTACTGTATGGAAATAATAATAATAATAAGTCTTTATTAAGCACTCTAAACAACAAACGTGTTTAGTTACAATGATATGAAATCAGCAAGTATAAAACTAATAAACTAACTAAATTACTAACTGAATAACTAATAAGAGAACAAACATCTATTAATAAAGGTCCTTTTGAAACGTTCAGTTCTGACAAGCGGGAGAATATAATTATGGCGCCTCTTACGTAGCGTATCCATTGTTCGCTCTGGTGGCAAAAGGTCATCTAAAGCTGTTGGAAAATCGCTGTCGGTGATCTTGGCCCACAACTTCTTATCTTTTAGAATAATAATATTTTCAATCGAAAAAAGCTCTTTACAGTAGCCAAGCTTAAAAGCCCTCTTGAACAGCCTGTCTATGCGACTCAGATACTTATGATAATACGCGCAGCCCCATACTTCTACAGCATATGTAAATATAGGTAGAATAAGACTGATAAAGAGAAGATGAAGATGATCCAGCGGCAGTCCATAGAATTTACAAACACGTAAGATGTACAGACGACTACTGGCTTTCGATATAATATTATCAAAGTGTAAATCCCAGTTACACGGATCAGATTGAAAAGTTACACCCAACAACTTCAGACATGGTTTACGCTCTATAGAAACCAGAGGAGCAGGTAAGGCCTTAGTGGATTTGCCTCTAAGAAGCATCTCCCAAGTTTTCTTGAAGTTTAGTTGCATACGATTAGCAGATGTCCATGCGACAATCGATCGGACCTCCTCAGCTGCTAAATTGCCGTTATTAGCCAGCGATTTTACTGGAATACTTAATGTTAAATCATCAGCATATTTCACAAGTAAATTCTGATTTGGTAGAATGGCCTTAATATCATTGACCATAATAGAAAATAGTATAGGGCCTAAAACTGTCCCCTGAGGGACACCTCTATTGATATTTACATAGTCCGTGACAATGGCATCAACAACAACTCTTTGTTTCCTGTTCTGTAAAAAACTAATAATCCAATTGGTCACGTATGGATTTATATCAAGTGTTTTCAACTTAGAGCAGAGGATATCATGAGGGACTGAATCAAAAGCTTTGCTGAAATCAAAAGAGAAGATTCTAACAGAATCAAAACCCGACTCAAGCCATTTCAGCCAAGCATATTGACACTTAATTAAGGCCATTGTCGTGTTGTGGCCTTTGCGGTATGCAAACTGGTCGAAGCTAATGAAGTTCTTCATATATTGAGATAATTCTTGTCTGTATACAAGACGTTCAAAAACCCTCATTATTACATTAGTCAGCGAAATAGGCCGCAACTGTGTACAATTTTTAAAGTTGGGCTCTTTAGGCAAGGGAGTTATGTCGGCCAATTTCCAAAGATCAGGCACAATGTGATTTTCCAAAGAACAGTTGAAAATATGGGTAACAACAGGAGCGAGGTCGTACGCAAACTCTTTCCAAAACCAGTACGGGATTCCATCTGAACCAGAGGCAGTTCTTTTTAATTTCAGTAGACTCCTGGTAACACTGGAGACCGTTAAAACAGGCATCTCGCTTGATTCCGGGATAGTGACAGTGTCAATGGGTTTATAAAGGGGATCAGTGTTAATGGAACAGAAAAAATTATTGATCTCGCTCGGGGAGATAATTGAGCTTACTTGCGAGTTGGTAGACTTCCTTCCTGTCAGGGAATTGACTGTTGACCACCAAGATTTGGATCCTGCACTATGTTTCTCAAAATTCCCTTTAACTGCTCGAACTTGATTATCTCTGATCAACTTGTTGATTTTCTCTTGAAGAGTTTGGATCTCAATCGAAACAGAATTTCCTGACATGTTACTTCGCCGAATCAATTTTCGCCGTTGGTCCAGTAGATGTTTGATTAGAGGAGAAAAGAACGGGGGGTCCCTATTAGACACACGTACTGATATACCCGGAAAACACTCATCAAACATGGACTTAATCTTGGTACAAAAAAGATTAAGTTTTCCATTCACATCTCCGCATTGATAAACATTGTCCCAGTTATGAAACTTCAACAGTTTATCCATATCCAGTTTATGATGATCACGAACATCTCTGAACATCACAGTTTTCCTTTCAGCCTTAAGTGGGATTCTGGGATATACCAGGACCACAGAGTGGTCAGATCGAACTAGTCCTTGAGTGACCGATACTTTCCTCCAAAAATGTGGGACGTTAGTAATCAAAACATCCAAAATTTTGTTCTTTCTTGTCGGTGTATTTACCATCTGGAATAAATTTAGTTGTGTAAGAAAATCATTGTAATCTAGCTGATTGAGGTCACCACAAATTATAAGGTTGCTGTTAGGATTACCAGTCAATAAATGATCACAACTATTTGTTAGATGTTCCAATAAATCATCAGGACAATATGGCGGATCTGGAGGATGATAAACAGCAGCCACATAAAAGAAAGATAAAGAATTTTTTCACCCCAAAATATACAAGAAAGAAAAATTTATAATAATAGTACTGACAATGATAGGGGTGCTGGCTGCCCGAAATAACCTAAGAGTTTAAAATGCCAGGCAGCCAGTTGAAAGAAAAGATGTTTAAATGTCTAGGTCAGGGACAAAATCAAAGAGATACCGAAACGCACACAAAAGCTAACTACCAGTATATTAAAGAGACTAAAATTCATACATTGCAAAACAGTATTATTTCCATTTTAAAGTTACACAGACAATACAGATGTCTAGTAATCTTTGATAAATTGCTGCTTTACTTTCTTTTTAAACAAAGACAATGAAGATAATTTTATATCTTCGTCAATGGAATTCCATACTGATGGACCTTGAAATCTGATATTGAATATGCCATAATTTGTTCTTGCTTTTGGAAGATAATAACACTGTTTTGCACCAAGCCTTCTATGATAGGTATGGATATGCGAAATTTTACTGAAAAAAGAACTAAAGATTAATGGCAATAATTGATTATGATATTTATACATAAAGATTGCTAAGTGAATGGTTACTAGGTCTAGGAATTTTATACTTTCAAGAGATGTAAAGGACTAGAGTGCTCATCAAATCTAGAAAAGGTAATTAATCGCATAGCTCTTTTTTGTAAAATGAATATTGGTTGAAGAGTGGTCTTATAGGTACTTCCCCAGATAATTATTCCATAGGTCAAAAAAGGATATATAAGTGCATAATGTAAGCTTAATAAAATATCTAGGCCAACATAATAACGAAGTTTAGAGAGGATACCAGTGCTTCTTCTAATTTTCTTAACAATGCAATCAACATGGTGTTTCCAATTCAAGTGTGTTACAACTTCTCGCTTCTTGTATTGAATCATTGGAAAGGTCCACAATTTCGCACCTGCTGTCATGTTAACTGATCCAATGAACTGAAGCTCCGTTCCTTTGATGCACCGTAATCTGTGTGATCTTGGACAAATCCTAATTTGTGAAACTTTTTATGAAACAAACAAGGCTGGTTTTAGGCAATTTTTTCCCTTCGTTGATAGTGTTGATGAGTAGCGTTAGTTAAAACATTATTTGATTTTAAAAGTTTTGCCTTTACTTTTGCCGTAGCTTGACCTTTACACCATTACAGATATGAGATCCCATGGAAAGACTGATTTGTGGAGAAATATCATAGATTTCTTCTTAGCGATCTGAACTGGACCTTTATCAATACTAAGAGAAATACCTACTTAAACTTACCTTACCCACGGACCTTGTATATGTATTCCTCACTTTGTGCTCCAGAACATATGGGGGATCAGACGACTGATCTTATACATCAAATACACTACCAACCCATCTTGGAAGGAAATTATTATTATGAACCCAAGCAGATTCATTACATCAAGTTACGTACCAATCACATCGATGTGGCGGAAACACAGATAAGTGAGTCGGAAAATAATAATTTGGCTCAGTTTACAAGCGGCGCTTCTATCGTCACACTTCATTTTAGACATGTACGTTAACTCGTGGATGCCACCGCCCAGGAAAAGGACAAAGGAGGAAAATGTCCATTTCATCCACTTACTTGCAAATCTCCTTCACATCAAAAGTGGCAAGACAACATTGAAAAGGAACTGCAAGATATGTTTCACAGGGTAGATCAAAGAACAGCTTTTCTTAGAAATGGATAGATAATATCACAGAAGGTATGAAATGCTTGTAAGGATGACAAAGACACGTGATTTAAATTGTAACAATTTAACTTGTTTTATTTAAAAATAATAAAAAGGGAACAACACGCTAAAGTCTCTTGGCTTGAATGTCTCTCATGAAGTGTTTCAATGTTTAAAATGTCTTGTGCATCGAATCCTGTAAACTGGGCATATCCGTAGGGATACAATTTAAATGTTCCTACATGAGGTACCCACTTGTCAAATACCAAACCATATTTTTTGACTTCTGTTTCTGTCTTAATCTTCTTGGCAATTGGATCACACTTAAAGTGTCTCACGTTCACAATGTCAGTGTCTCTTCTTTCGTCTTGCGGGCCTAAAATTTCATCCAAAATATTTTGCTTCATGATCTGATAGTTAAGCTGTTTGGCATCACGCACGTGTAGGGAAAAGCCATGAACTTTACGCACGATTTTCCTATGTTTTGTCGCATACCCATAGTTCTTGGCACCCCCTGACACAAATTCCATGATGTAATCTTTTTCATCTAACTCATTGGTCATATCGCCAAGGTAATCACCTAAGGGAATTTCTGTTTGAGCTGGCTTCCACGTGTAAATGATCGAGTCTGTGTCACAATATAAGACTCAATCGCCCAACACCTCCCAAGATTCATAGAGCTTAAGACGGGCCTGACAGGTGGTAAAGGCTGCCATGAATATGTTTGTTTTGGACCCCTTTACTGCATCCTCCTCTATCTTCTTATACGCCAATCCAATCACATCAGCACTCAAAATGTGTATGTCTGATATTTCAATCATCATGTCATTTAAATGATCAATCAGCTCGTGTTGTTCTATGATTTGCATCGTTTTCACCTTGTTCATTTGTTCGCCAAACTTGCCCCTAAAGGAGTTCAGCATCAGTTTGGCAGTGGCCTTTCTTCCTCGATTTTTCTCGATGTGCTGGGTGTCTAAGTCTATCCCCTCTCTTGCCTTGTAATTTTTAACATAATCCTCTTTTTGCACATCCATTTGTGCCCTGCTGGGGTAACCACTACTTCCTTGTTTTATCTTCAACCATGTGTCTACCTACGGGGTAAACAGACCTTGCTTTCTTTGGTCTGGTGGGAAATGCCATGCTTCTTGTATGCAAAGAACCTGGTACCCTTTTTCAACAGCTTTTATGATTTCGGGCGTACACCAAGTACCAGTGAGCATGCAATCCTTTCACACCATGACTATAATAATTTCTTCCCAACATCGTTTTGGCAATTTCATCTTCCACACATTTTCGACATAACGGAAGCATCAGTTTTCCATGTCAAAGGGGCAACACGGGATTGTATAAATTATAGGGCAGTAAAACGTCGACCATCAAGATACTGTAGTAGGTGGCTGGATCTTGGTCGTATGGTTCCAAAAAATTTCAGGGTGACCCATGGGGTAGGTGCCGTATTTGTTTATGCAGGGATATTATGAGGTGATGTCGATGTATCTGATTTGCTCACCTTTATCTGTGTTGGCCTTGTAATAAAGCAACACCACCCCAGTTCGACCTCCAAAGATGGTATCTCTCGGATTGAACTGTGGTACAAGATTGATTTCCTTGATAAAATCTTGAATTTTCTTTGAGGCCTTTTTCTGCTCCTTCCATTGATATTCCCAGATTTGAACCACTTTATACCCCATCTGTTGGAGTGTCTGACATTTGTCTCCCATCTGCTGACATAAGGCTTCCATTGTGTAGCTGCCTGATGAAAACGCCATTTTCTTGCGGTCTTTATGACAACGTCTGCACCCGTGAAACAAACAGCCATGAAATTCATACACAGTGTTTTGTGTGGCTATCAAAACCATTGACATGGTATGCCTCAGGCCCTGCAGGTATCAACTTCTCCCCACCATTACGAACATGTTCAATACGTGGGCTGTCTTATTCAAGCTGATGTTCCTGCCACTTCAACCATTTTAATGCAACGACTGATTGATTGACTTGTGCCCCACGCCATCCTCTTACAGGTTCAACAGCCACAGTGTCCTTAGAAAGATGTTTTTTACGCCAATATCTGTTGCATGCTGGCGCAATCGTGGCACATTTTTCCATGGGATGAAACCCTGACATGGACTGGAATTCATTTACAAATTTAAGACCACCAGCTTCAAGAAGGGTGACATCTGATTGGCAGTAGGCTATGAGTTCTTGTTTGAGATCAAATGGGTCTCGCTTTTTCACTTGTTCTTCATACCAGACTTGAAATTCTTCTTTTTTAGAATTGGACATACTTTCTGGGTCTTAATAGGAGGCTGCTGGCAGGGCTCCCACATAGTCTTGATGGTTGGGTGTGTGGAACAGGTGAGGAAAGAAACCTTTCTTGAGTACCGTGAGACCAAAGGTACTGGTAAAGGCTGAGAGTGACATTGGGAGGAAGCTGAATAAATCTTTGAACGTGATTTGACCCACTTTGAAGGATAACCATTTAGTAACTATGGTGATGATGTCCTTGATTTTTCTTCCTTTACCAATTGATGTTGTAGAAACATAGAACATAACATTGTACCCCTTTAAATTATGGAAAATGCATATCACCTCGCGTGGGTGGCCACCATAAGGCCACCCTCAAGCAGACATGAACTCCATCCCAAGGCAATAATATTGGAAAAGAAATTACTAATGCGTTAGAAAATTACTAATGCATCAAAAAAATGTTTTGTAAAGTAGAAGAAATCATGAAGAATTCAGAACGCTTTGAAAACTACATGATACCATGGCCAATAAATTGAATTCAGGAAAGTCGTTTCAATCCTCTTCTAAGGTTACAGCTGACCTTACCTTTATTTAAATGCCTAAAGGTGGTAAAAGTGTTAGACAAAAAGCGCTAGTGGGAAAGTGATTCATGGCAGAAGTTTTAAAAAGAAGCATTCCGTGATTCAGATTAAAAATTCAGATGAATTGTGTTTTGCAAGAGCCATTTGTGTCGCAAAAGCATGGATCCTTAAAGATGAGGTGTATCAGAGTCATCGTTTTTCTGAAGCAAGAGGCAAATAATATGGGGTGCTTTTGGGCCTACAAATACCATCATGTAGAGGTAGGAAGTTGCCACCACTTTCAATTGGTAGTCTGGTGCAAGGAGGTCTTGAAAGTTTTTCAATTCTTCGTGCCCGCATGCCCCCAAAGATACCCCCGCATCTTCATGGGTTTGATGAGCCATTCATGATTGAACAGGCTCACATCTTTTTACATTCTCGTAATCGATTTTCGAGTTCATCATAATGTTGATTTAATAGGTCATCTGAGATACTATCCTCCAAATCATCATACCTTCTTTTTGCCATCATTGAATAAGCCAGTAGCATCCAGAAATCGGTGATAACCCACCAAGTCTTTTTGACCATTAGCCGTGTTGAGTTCCAAAGTCTCATAAGGGTATTCCTCTCCATTCACAATTTGTTCCATGTATTCCACCCCAATTTTTCCAAACGCCAAGGGGTCTTCGATGTATTGACCATTGAATGCAGTAGTTTTCAGAATACCAATGATGACTCTTTGGGGCACCTTTCCATTGAATGGCTCGTTGATTTCCTTAGAAGTGGTCCCTTCATCCAGGGGAAACTGTCTCATCTCGGTACGGATCATGGGATACTTGGCTGGGGTTTTGGTCATCATACTTATCATGCTCATGTAGATGGCTGGGTTTAGGGACACCAGACAGAGAAAGAAGGTAAGTTTAATATCCTCTGGGTTGACTCGGACTTCCTCACTGGGTGGATTAGCTTCTCCATTCATGAACAAAGCTGCTGGATTCAGATAAAATTCCAATTCCAAAAGAGTTTTGGGGACGATCCATTTTCCTTGGTGAAACACGTCTATAACTGGTTTCATTCTCAAGATTCTCCTCTTTCCTCCTGCATAGTAATCTGTTGCATCTGCTCTCTGTTTCTTGATGCTGTCTTGATGATTTGTAAAAAGAGCTATATACGCGGCATCATCCATCGTGACAGTTGCAGCAGTGTAGGTTACAGGAGAATCAATTTCATTTCGCCATCTAGCTGGTTTGAGTATCGTCTCTCCATCATTCCTGCCATAATTAAGGATCGTCTGTATGAAAGCTTTAAGATGGTACATGTTTTCTTGTCGGGTGAGTAGGGTGCCATCAGCTCTGAAATTGATTTGCTTGAAG
The DNA here is from genome assembly GCF_964200805.1 of Pocillopora damicornis. Taxonomy (NCBI): domain Eukaryota; kingdom Metazoa; phylum Cnidaria; class Anthozoa; order Scleractinia; family Pocilloporidae; genus Pocillopora; species Pocillopora damicornis. The sequence continues at coordinate 15,488,755 of NC_142676.1, forward strand.
AGGGTGTGTGCAATATTGTTGGCTGGTGAAGTCATCATACCCACATTGTATGCGCGTGCTGTGAGATTGGCATTTTCTGTGGTTTTGAAACCCAAATCCAGTTGGACAAAACTTCTCGAAAGATCAATGGGATCTGATTGTCGTTCCACGTACACTTGGATAGGAGTAATACTAGAAGTCTGAGGTGGTATTTTGACATATCAGTATTTTACCGTAGAAAGATCTGTAGGTGGTATTCTAAAGAGATCTAGACTTGAATTCTGCTCTGCCCCTTTGATAGACATGGTGATGTGTCTGTTTCAACGTCTTCTGTGTTATGCACACGTCACGTTCCTATTTTCTTTATACGACTTGTGAGAAATCCTCCTCGTTGTTGTTGTTTTCTTTTTCTCCCTTTATACCTTTTTAAGGTGGAGGACACAGGATCCGTCGGTGATGCTGTGCCTACACCAATGATAGGATCACTTTGACGTACGGTACTGATGTGGACCATGTTTTATTCTCCAAAAACATCGTTCAACCTCTTGGCAACTTTTCTCTTTAACTCGCTCTTAAGCGCTTGGGATGCCCCTCTCTTTATACCACGTAGCACTTCCAATAACGAATGCTTTTTGACACTGCTTTTAAGGCCTCCTAGTACACCTTTCATAAAGTCTTTAGCCATGTCTTTGACTTCGGCACCTATTTGAGGATCACCCCAGGATCCAATAAAAGGTGGTGGGGCATAAGGTGAGGGGGTCTGCCAGCGCTTGAAACCACCACCTCCTTGTTCATTTGGCACATGCACTTTATAGGTCGTTACCATTCCAGGTACGACTTTACAAACTTGAAACACTTCTTCCTTCCATCCTGGTAGATACCCTTTCTTAAATGGTCTAAACTTTTTATTCAATCGGACTTTATCGCCTACTTTAAATGCAGGTTTCTTTTTCTTCTTAGTCTGATATTTCCCATACAAATTGTTCCACACTTCTTTGGCATTGGATGTGGTGACTTTAGCTGGTGTGGTTTTAATACTCCTGTGGTAGGTGCGATTGTATTGATTGACAAGTTTGGGCAATATGTCTACATATTTGAGTGTATTGGCAGCCGTGAAATAGCGATACAATTTCGATTTAAGGGTTCTATTAAATCGTTCGACGATACTGGCTTTCTCATCTCCATGGGTAGAAAATTGATGAATCTCCTGTGTTTTCATCAATGTTTGAAAGGTCTGCTCGTAAAATTCTTTGCTTGCATCTGTCTGTAACGTCTGAGGTTTCCTTCCTTTGGCTTCCTTGATTATTTTTGCAAACATATCCGTCACATCTTTTCCTGTTTTCTTTTTAATCGGCCGGGCCCGTGTGTATTTGGAAAAGGCATCGTTCACGACCAATATGTATCGGTATCCCTTGTTGTGTTTGGATATGGTCTGTGCTTCAATTAAATCTGCTACCCATTGTTGATCAATGATGAACACCACCTAAGTTAAAAATTCCTCTCGTTGACGTCTGGCTTTGTGAAGCGTGTACGCCAATTTTTTCTCTAATTCTTTTTTACCTTGAAAAATAGAGATCTTTTGAGCTTTGGCATACGGTGCCACACCACCCAAACTACCGATGACACCGGGTTCGTCATACAAGTCGTGTGATCCTCTCTCTTTTGTTTAACAACATACTTGCTGCGTAAGCTAATTTATTAATAAGAGAGGGGCCTCGACGAAGAATTCTCTTAACCATACTCACAGAAGCACCCCCACCTTTTCTTCTTTTAATCACTGACTGTCTTACACGCCTCGTGATTGACAGAGAAAAATGACACAGTGTTTTTGGTGATACAACTATTATTTATTTATCCATACTATCTTCTAGAAACTGTACATCACAAGTCTTTACCCGACAATCCTAAGCGTCCAGCTAATTTTCTAAACTTAGGTATACCGATTGACCAAGCAATTTCGACATGATCGTGCAGAGACATGTATCTAGCTTTGTGTTTCTACCCATCAACTGTGCGATTTCAAGATGGTCTGTACTTATCCCATCAACAAAAAATTTAAAAAACTTGGAGTTACTGCTACAAAACATGTGTATTTTTACATCTGCTAAAAGAAAAGTCTGAATGAACGCTATGTGTTTACATTGACAGTCACATAGGGTTTGACTAACTGTACTGCCCATAAAACGGTGTTCTGGTTTCATATAATCCACAGCCATTCGTGGCTCATTCACATCAAACTAGGGTGGTTCTCCTACAAAATTGTCATGCATCGGTGTAGCAGGAACATTATCTTTACATCGGAAATCAGGATCATTCACAGGCAGCGCATCAATGACAATAGTACCCTTCAACTTATACTTGGCTTCTGTTTTCTTCTTGTTTTCTTTTTTGACATAAGGATTATTCCTCTTGGTATTTGACGACATCTTGTTCCTTGCTTGCTTGCTCACCACTCTACAAGAGAAAATAGTGAGTTTCCTTAAAAATCTGCTCTACTTTTATACATCTTAGATGTATTGTCTTTGAATTCTACCTGCTCATTGGTTACAGACTGTAGAACTTTGATCCTGTACGATTTAGCAAAATCTTCTCATTGGCTACAACCTGTAGAATTTTTTTTAGTTCTCTATAGATTAGGGCAGCCTCGGACAGCCTTCATGTAATCCCCTAGAGGTTAGGGCAGCCTTGGGCAGCCTCAGGCAGCCTTGAACAGCCATCTTTGTCAGACATCTTACACTGCGCATGCGTAAAGTGTTGTAGCATCTTCCTCATGGATGGGGAGTGAGGTCTTGACATACATTTACATGTACATACAACTATATGTTTCATTCCTCCAAGGGAAGCCGTTAGCTAATTTTTACCCCTCATACACGGAAAGCGCACTCCGACATCCGTCAGAAGGAGGTCATCTCGGTTAGATTTCCGATTACGAAATTCGAGCCCGCCCGATGTTGTCTTCGTGATGAAGGCCGTATTTAGCATATTAGACCCGCAAAACAGAGCAGAAACGAACACGTGCTTCGTTTTAGCTCATGACTTCGTATTAGCCTTAAGATATTTGCATTTTTTTCCGTTGCTTACCTAGATTACAGACTCCAATAAACTTTTGTGATGCCTCCTTTTCACGGATGGCCGATTACAACTACAACATAGTAGCACCTCCACGAAATCTGTCAAAAGTAGGATGTTACAACACCAGAGGTCATCTCGGGTAGATTTCTGATGACGAAATTCAAGCTCGCCCAATGTTGTCATGAAGGCCCTATTTCGCATTTTAGAGCCGCAAAATAGAGTAGAAAGGAACACTTCGTTTTCGCTCATGACTTTGTATTAGCGTTAAGATATTTGCATCTTTTTCCTTTGCTAACCTTTTTTGACAGATTCCACAAAATACATTTGACGCCTCCTTTTCACGGATGGCCGATCACAACTACAACGTTATGACATCTTCACGAAATCTGTCAAAAGGAGGATTTTAAAACACCGGAAATCTTCTGGATTTCTGATGAAACAAATTTAACGCAGTTACGTTCAGAGTTTAAGAGATATATTGTTATTTCTAATATGGTAATTGATTAAAAAATTGTACATTACCTCGATTGGACGGAGATTAAGTTTGAATATAATGTAGCAGGCGATATTACTTTTGTTGACAAGGATAATCCGTGGCTTGTCTCACCTATTACATTTTCTCTATCTGCGTTGTGCCATGATCATCAGTGAAAATATTCTACGATAATATTTTTTACAATATTTAGATGAGGATTTTCAATTCTCAACGCAAGAGTGTACTTAAGGAAAGATCTACAAGATAGAGTTTCTCATGAATACATTTTAAAAATTCTTTTAGCTGACTTCTACATAGATAAAAAAATTACTACACATATATATTTCACTTCGACGATTATCTTAATAAACAATTAATGGGAAGTTCTGAGAATCAGTTTTTAATACTACATAATAAATTAATGGTTATTTTTCTCTTCCTGCTTAAGGGCTCTTTCGCAGTTTGGACAACGCTAGTTTGCACTTGAATCTTCCAAAATAATTGTTGAAATGCATTTCCTGTGAAAAAACTCCTTGCAGCTACGACATTTCACACAACGAGAAGGAGACTTCGAGTCTGACTCTTCCCTCGGCCTTCTACACTCGCACATTACCAAGACCTCTTGAACAAAAAGTGGCCTCCTGTCTCGTTACTCAGGTACTTTAGAGAGGGGAAAGGGGTCGAATGATCCACTCTCCAGGCTCTTTAAAAGATGTTGTCTTATCAGCTTCCTGTCAAATGTCAGATTAGAAGGATTGAGGCCATGTAGTAGCGAAACCAGAAAAGCAATAGCATAAACTCCACAGTCATCGGAATTGTTCTGGTGTTGCACATTTGGTACAATGACCTTAAAACTGGTTCCTTCCTCGTATATAATTGATGCAATCTGTTTCTGCATGAGGGCTGCAATTCTTCCCAAAAACAGGCTGTCGTACAGATAAACTACAGAAGGAGTGAAGCATCCTACAGTGGATACCAACACCCAATGACGGCTGCCAGTATTCAGGATTTGTGAAAATTGGCCTTTTTAAACAGAAAAATTAAAAATAGGCCCCAAAGTTGTATTTTCCAATCCACTTGCGTGAGGGCACTGTTCCCTCAGAACAGACTGAGCTGCACCTACAATATGGTCGGTGAGCCAGTCTCCAGTTGAAATGGTGCTAATGTGCTGTTCCGAGAGATGGAATTTACCGGCCTTTGTGGCGCTTCTGTGAGAGGTCTTTACAAATTCTGCTTCATCATCTTTTTTGTTTTGCTGGGCCAGGTTTGTGTTCGTTGTCGCATTTACTGTAAGGATGATGCATGTGTTTGCACTGCGGGTTGTGCTCGAGGTTGTGTTAATGGAGGAGATGGTGTTTGCGTCTGCGGTGCTGGTGATGCATGTGGTCGTGTTTGGTGTGTAAGGGGTGCTTGCCTTTACAGTTTGATTGGCGTTTGAATTTGAACCATTAGAGTTATTTACGTTCACACTGCGGTTTATGTTTACTTGAGCCTCGGCACTTGAGTTGGCATTCTTGATGTGTGCAAGTTTCGGCTGTTTGGCAGGCTGGTGTTCTATATCGTTTAAGCTGACGTTATACCCCCTTTTCATGTTGTTTGCTCTTTCCCCTACACGTCCAGTGAAAGGATTTTTCTTCTGAGATACTGGCAGCCTTTTATAGTCTACTTTCTTTTTTTTCATCCTGCGCGAATTCTTTTTCATAGTAGACTTCAGGAGAGGAGCTTCCAGAATGATACCGTCCTCCTTGGGGGCTGTTTTCTGCAGAAGGTCAAGACACTCTTCAAGCTTTTCCTGAACTTGCCTTAAACTCCCACCAACTTCCCACGCCTCTGCAGTGCAGGTCAGGTTTTTTATCTGACCCAATAGTTCACGACATTTTGCAGCATGGGTTCGGGGTTGTAAAGTCGATTGAGGTATATTTTCAAACTGCGACGATTGCTTCTGAAGATCGTGAACCTTGTCATGCACACATGGAGGTGAGTCGACTACTTTCCCATCGGCAATACCGTCGTCTTCCTTTTCACCAGCTAAGAGCACATCTCTATCGACACTGAAGAATGGGGAATCTCAATATTCTTTTGGAAGTCTATCAAACGACCATGACGGGACGTGCTGGAATACGGCAAAAAAATGTTTGCATGGCAGCTGTTGCCTCTCCCAATCAAAGCACTCAAAGCTTGGCTGCTTGGTCCCAAACATGACTTTGTACATCTTCTTCTCTTCGAGTCTACTTTGGCTTTTCACCAAAAACCCGCCATTATCCATGTCAATAACTGTGACATTGCTACTTGGGATAGACTCCGCAAGAGATAGCCCGTCCATGGAATGTTTTATGATGTGGTGCAGTCGTTCTCTTAAATAGGAGGGGATGGCAGAGTTATAGCGTCGAAAACTTGCTTGAAGTTTTGTATTCAATTCCACATACCTGAGACACAAAAAGGCCATCCGAATGTTCCTTTTTACTCCATGGTAATGGTATTTGTATCACGCCTTTACAGACTGTCTCGCCTTCCACTTAGTCACTCTCTCATATTGAAAAATAACTTTCTTTTCCCTTTTTTTCTGTCCGTTAAAATTTATTAAAACAATAAAACATCTTTCTATTCATTCATTTATTCATTCATTACTAAATTTTCGGGCATTTCACACTGAAACCGAGACGTTCTACACCAAAGTGTACAAATAAACACAAAATGTTCCAAATATAGACAGCATGTGACTGGACACGGAAAGCAGGAATTACTTACTTGAGATACTTTTCAGGAAGGAACTCATCTATTAGCACTGAGAGCATCCCACTCAAGGTTCTTTGTTTGATTCCTGCTAGGTAATCGTACTTGAAAGCCTTATTCTGCCTTTCAACGCCATTGTTGGTATTGATAGTTGTAAGGAAGCGGTCTTTTCTGAACGCCCATACCCATTTCTATAAAAGAATTAAAAATTAGCTTTTCCAGCAAGAAATTCAAGAAAATATGATGGTAAGTATGCATATACCTTATGTTGAGGCAGCCATTTCTTTGTGATATAGTTACTTATGTTGGTATTTGTCCTCCATTCTTCGCTATCCTGGAGGTCGCTCAATCTATGCCGATACTCTTCTTCTGTGCGGGCCCTAGCTATCGCTCGCAGCTTTGCAAGGACTTTTTGTTTTTCGTTCAATAGGCCATTGCTGGACTTTGAAAGCCACCTTTTCCATGCCTGCTCACGATGAAAGTCACAGATGTAGATCGCACTCTCTATTTTGTCATTGGAAAAAAAGGATGAAATGAATGACCTGTTGAGAATTTTATTGTAAACGTGATCATGGGAGTTGATTTTTGTCGTGTACTTTGTTTGTTTCAGAATCAAGACGTTCATTAGACGTATTAGATTTTAGAAGATGGTGACTGTGCTCGCATCTTTCTTTTATAAAACCATAAATGGTCATAAATTACGAATCCATAGATATCTATTTTCGCAGTGTGACACTGCTTTAAGAAAGAATCTTAATACCTGGAAATAACTTGCCAATTGCAGACATCTCCTCTTCTGAGAAATCCACCATAAAATATGAGGGGTTCCAGGTGGGGTTCCAAGACTTGATAATCGAGAGGGCTTCATAAATGGAATCTGACCTTTCGCTTTTGATGACGAAAGAGCCTACAATTTGATAATCGACGTTGGTCTTCATAACTACAAAGAAAAGAGGGAGGCTGTACTTCGTGGTCTAATAAGTAGCGTCTAGCATACTTATTTCATTTCCATAGCGTTCTAAAAGCCGTCGTTGATCTTTCGTCTGGTGTGCAAATAGGAACCCTTTAATTGGCGTCTTCAATATGATATCTTCATCATCCTCCTCACCATCGCTACGACTGCTATCATCATCATCCCCATTTCGTTCCTCTCCCTCTTCGTTGTAAGTTACATAGGGCTGGAACTCAAAATAATCCTTAGGAGAAATCTCCCTCCAAAGCTTCACCTTTTCCTGAAGATCCTCCTGGTCAATTTTCGAGAACCTTTCTTTGACTAAGGATTTGTACATGTGACTTCTAATTGTAACTTTGGAGGGATAAAAGCGTCTGTTGGTCTTCAATGGCGCTTTTTTCCCTCGATATAATTCTCTTTGCACAAAGATCTTTAAATGTCGGCGTATCTCTTTCTCTGATCTTGCTCCAGCACATACGAGTTCTTGTATTTTTGCCACGTCTATGCACTGAAACAGACCTCCTACCTAAATTCAAAATTAATAAAGAAATGAATGAATCAGAAATCAAGTGTAAAAAAGGTAAATAATGAGATTAAGAAAATCGAAAAATAATTCTTACGTACACGACTAAATGCAGTTTTTGACCCACTCATTTCTATGAGAAGGACCAGTTACATAGCCCGCAACAAAAACTGTGACGACGGTAACTGGGTATTTAATTGTAAGAGCTTACTTCTCCAGTTGGGTGCACAGTGTGTTCATCGACTGAGGGAAAATGGATGTTAATCCACCTTTCAGTTTTTGCCGTTCCAGCATCTATGGCGTTGCGCAGCTTTTTGGAATGACTCTTACAGTGCCACTCCATCTTTTGCGAGATCTAGAGGTCAAAAGGAGGAACACAAATTGACGTTTTTGTGATGTCATTTATAGGTCGGCGTTTTCCTTGTTGTAATTACATTTTGCAATTTCTTTATTCCGACTTACCTTGTACTCCGGAAATTTGATGATTTCTCTCATGTGCGCTCGAGTGGGACAGTTGAGTTTTCTTGATTCTTGTAAAAGCTTACCAGCTCCGTTTCTTCGATAGGCGTGGTCACCGGCCTATGTTTTTGGAAAAAAGAAGTCTTCTTGTAAATGAAAACTTTTGAAGCAGCGATATAACACCACGTTTCCACTGAAAGTTTCTTCCATGTTGGACATTGAAATATCCTATCCTATCGAGTCCTCTTTTCAGATCATTTACTCTCTTATCTTTAAGCAAGGAGGAGGAAACTCAAGGCTACTTGATCTTGACCTTTAGTTATTAATCAACGCAAAATAAAAAATCTGCAAAATCATTTAAATACAAATACTTTCAACGTACCACTTGGTTTTTCCTTTTCTCGCCTAGATGTCTATCTACACCATGTTGACAATCGTATACTTTGTGATTTACCACGACAAATGGGACGTGATCAAATGGCAGACGACTATCCTCCCATAATACCTTGTGTTTTTTAGCTGCCAAGTCTATGTTACAAAAGAAATGTTTACAAATTTGAGAAGCATAGTCAACTTGTCACCCTTCCTTTAGACGATAATGTGTCAAAAAGGATCATGACATCGATAATCGCCGAATTCGGCACCTCACTCCATTTAATGTTCTAATTAAAGTTTATAATAGCCTTGTTCAACCACATTTTGATTATTGTAATGTAGTGTGGGGAAACTGTAACAAGGGCCTTTCTGAAAAACTGCAAAGGCTTCAAAATCGGGCAGCTCGCATTCTAATGTCTGCAAGCTATGATAGTAATTTAGATGATTTGTTCCGGGCACTAGGGTGGCGAAGACCCTACTATCAAAGATTGGAACAAAAATCTATCTTAATGTATAAAACTTTACATGGTATGACACCAGATTATCTGAGATCAAGATTTGTATATCGTGACAATATAAGTGCTTATATTGGAATAAGGAATACGTTTAAGGAATACGGAAAACAAATTAGTTCTTCCACAACCTCAAACTGATTATCTTAAGAGAAGTTTTTTGTACAGCGGAGCTCACTTGTGGAACGACTTACCCTTAGACCTAAGACAAGCGTCTTCACTGACCGATTTCAAATCTAAATTAAGTCGCCACAGTTTAAAGTAATATCTTAATTTTAAGTAAATTTTAGACACGGCCTCCATGAAAAGCAGATTTTTTATTTGTTTCTTTTATTTGAATTGTTATTATTAGATTTTATTATAGTTAGGAAGATAGATATACCTTTATAGATAATTAACAACTGATGGAAATACCGTGTATAAATAAAGTTATCTTATCTTATCTTAATGATACCTAGTTACCTGTCACTTACGAGCATGCATAGGGCCCGTCAAATAAGTGAGATATCGTTCCTACAGTCAACTCTCATCTACCGCTCACCATCCCCCCTAAGTGCCTTTAGATCAAATCCCCCGACTTTATTCAAATGTCTACCAAGAAACATCAAGCCCAGGATATTACATGACGGAAAAAATGCAATCGCATATGACAAGAAGATTGGCCTCTCACCTGTGTTTCCAAAACCTTTGTCAGTTGACTTGCTACAACAGAATTTGGTGATGGTGGCAGTTTCATATTCTCGAAGAATGAACTCTGCTGACCTGACATCCTTCACCAGACCTGACCTTTCAGACAACTTTCTCTCAAACAATGAACTCACTTCTTGAGAAGTTAATTTGCGTGCCATCATAGAATTGGAAATTTTTTTCAGAAAGCGAAGTTATCGATTGGAATACGGCCAAACGCTGAATACGAATTGAGTGAGCAAACAGATACTTTGATATCTCGCACGATGACAAATTTCCCGCCTTTGCGAGTTTGGACCATTCAATTGTCTGGGAGTTAATCGACCGTATCATTTATCTTTCCTCTCCATTTCCGGTGTTTTAAAATCCTCCTTTTGACAGATTTCGTGGAGGTGTTACTATGTTGTAGTTGTAATCGGCCATCCTTGAAAAGGAGGCATCGCAAAAATTTTGTGGAGTCTGTAATAAAGGTAAGCAACGAAAAAAAAGCATTATCTTACGAGCTTATGAGCTTACGAGCGAAAACGAAGCACGTGTTCGTTTCTACTCTGTTTTGCGGGTCTAATTTGCTAAATAGGGCCTTCATCGCGAAGACAACATCGGGCAAGCTCAGATTTCGTAATCGGAAATCTACCCGAGATGACCTCCTTCTGACGGATGTTGGAGTGTGCTTTCCCTCATACACCTACACGTTATGGATATATTAAACCGCCATCTTGAATGATGTCATGTTCGATGACGTCACCGCCGCCATCTGGAATCCTCCCTAAGGGACTTAGACGCCATCTTGAATCCTTTGTTCTTTATGCTAATTGATGGCGGCATCCCTTTGTTTCCTATGGAGACGCCGTATACTACTATGGAAACGCACGAGGATTTTGATGTGGCTGCGATATGTGATCCAGGCCTCGGAGCCATAGAGGAGAGTAGTGAGTGCAACAGCTCTGTAAACGCTGATCTGGTCTTCCTTTTCAAGCTCTTTTTGTTCCACACATTCTCGTAGAGTCTACCAAAGGTAGTGTTCGCCTTTGCCAGTCTGTTGTCAATTTCCTTGTCGATCATGGCATCAGATGAGATGGTGCAGCTCAGGAAGGTGAATTGCTGAGCTGATTTCAGCTCTGTGTCGCCGAAGGTGATGGCGGGCGGGTGGTATTCTTCCTGGGGCATGGGCTGGTGAAGGACCTCTGTCTTCTTGAGGCTAACCTCAAGGCCAAAGAGCTGAGCAGCATCTGCAAAGGAGGTTTTGATTTGCTACAGAGCTCGTTCTGTGTGGGCAACAAGGGCAGCGTCATCTGGGGTCTGCCTTTCCTGGGTCTTGGTGTGGGCGTGCGGGCGCCATAGATTGAACAGACTGCCGTCCAGGTGGTACTGACATAGACGCAATCCTCATCATCCAGGTCTTGAGTGGCGTGCTTAAGCATCATGCTGAAAAAGATGCTGAAGAGGGTTGGCGCCGGGACACAACCCTGCTTCATGCCATTGGATATGAGTAAGGGCTCTGACGGGTCTCTGTGGAGTCTGATTTAGCTGCGTTGGTCTTCGTGCAGTTAAAGCACCATGTTGGGGAATTTTCCGGGACAGCCAAGACGCCTAAGAATCCGCCATGGACCTTTCCTGCTGACTGTGTCAGGGCAACAAATGTTGCACACAGACCCTTGTTTTGTTCACGGCACTTCTTCTGGAGTTGACGGAGAATGAACACCATGTCCATTGTGCCTCTGTTGGCTCTGAAGCCACATTGATTCTATGGGAGATGTTCTTCGACGATGGATGGTACAAGCCTGTTGAGCAGTATTCTGGCAAGGACTTTACCAGCAAAGGACAGAAGGGTGATCCCCCAATAGTTGGAACAGTCAGATCTTTCTCCCTTGTTCTTGCTCAGGGTGATGAGGACTGTGTCTTGAAGATCTTGCAGTAGCTTGTCCTGTTCCCAGCAGTAGATGAGGAGTTCATGGAGCTTGCGGTGTAGTAAAGGACCTCCATGCCTCCAGATCTCAGGTGGAATTCCATTTTAACTTCCTTTAAACAAAATATGCCAGCAGACTCAAAAAAGGCGTCCTTAAACGAGGGATAGATTGAGTTTAAAAGCTCGTGTTTGAATTTCCGATTGATATAAAAGGTGTTTTGAAAACGCTCTAAAAACTGCTGTTGGATTTACCCCAATTATTTTTCGACCAATGTTTAGTCAAGTTGATTATGTTTTCCTGGAGTGTAGTTTCGCGGAGTTAAGTGATGTACCAAGGTGCTTTTTTTGTCCCTGAATTCAGCCTTCTTTCTTCAGCGTTAAGAGAGTTTGGTTGCTAACTAAAAAGGGAGTGCAAATCTGGCCAATGTATATCAGCTGAGGAAAATGCAAAAAAAAACTTGTTGGGGCCTCTTTATAAGCAATTATTGCCTTCAAGTCCTCTCTTACTTTATGCCAATATGCAGAACTTCCTGTTATATTACCTAAATACCTTCAAAGTTTTGACATAAATATATAAAAACAATGGGTATCAACCATATCGCTCAATTCATCAGGGGTGAGATGAGACTCTCCAGGATTTTGCTTAAGAAAAACAATACTTTGCTGTAGAATTCTCTGTCTCTATCATATTTAAGGCCCAAAACTTAGGATGAGTAGCAAACCTTTAAACCCACTTATTATCAATATATTGAGCAAACTTTGTAAGTTATTGCACTCTACCAGGCAAAGGGACATCTCTCAATAAAGTTGGGTTTGTTTGGATCACCCTTACCATCTGGAAATCGTGTAGGAATCCATAGTAGCAAGAAATGGTGTTGTGTATCTCTAGGTACATTTCCTATGGATGGCCAATCTAATTTATTTTGAAAGGTCAACTGTTTTTTAATAGGATCTTGCTCTAACTCTACATTCTCAGGCTGAGGCAGAAAACTACTGGTTTCAGTATATTCATTAAATACTTGTTCATCAGCATCATTTCCATCAAGTTCTTAGTAAAAGTTTCAGGAACTATTTCACCCTCAACTGTTTGCAAATTTGAAGGGACACCATTTAATGGTAATGCTTGTAATGAATCTACAGCAATTCTAGTTCTTTGACTCGCTGGATATTGGGACACGGTACTCTTAGAAGATCACGTTATCGTAGTAGTACGAAATAACGTTTCATATTTCTTGATCGTCTTCTCCTGCCCGTTGACATTGTTACTTGAAAGTTTTCAGCATAAACTGCTCGAGAGAAATGAATCAATGTAGAGAGTCCAAGGCTTTCGAATATACTCACAGGTTAATGACAGACCATTGTACTTTGTAATAAAATAAGCTGTAGCACTTTGTAACTAAACTAAGTAGATGATCGAATGGCATCGGAAAAGTTGCTCTTTGGATTGCTAAAAAAAATGGAAAAAATTTTCAAACCTAAATTTCAAAACTTGCTACATAAATTGTTCGATATATTTATGTTAACGTTTATATAACGCTTCATTTTTCGTCCTTCACAATAACTTATAACATCGTTAAAAAAAATAGCTTGAATTGCTCGCAAATATATGGCTGAAATTCAAGGAGAGGTAAGGTAAAGTAACGTCTTTCTTTAAAGAGGGTAAACACGTGACAGTTATAATAAAACCGATGAACTTGTTGCCCTCTACAAAACATAAAATCAAAAGCCACGAATTTTTCACAAGTATATGACAATTTTTCATGGTATATATATTGTAACTCGTGGACACGGGGTTGGGAATCCTTCTGCGATAGAGGGCCAAACTACTAACATTTTGACTTCACGAACTGGACTTTGTGCGTGATGCTCAATGAGTTCGCTTACGAAAGACCTCCTTGGTACATGCTAAAATATTTAAGAAAAGAGAACCTAATAACATAATCTTAAACGTTTATATAAAGTTTGAAATATAGATCATCTAATGAATAATTATTAATTAATAATCAAATTTAAATATTAATCTAATAAATAATCAAATTTAAATATTAATCTAATTAATAAGTAATTAATTAAAAAAATAATCACTTTTAATAGTATATAAAATCTTCGGTTCTCCTATTTAAATTATTGCATTGTCCCTTTATGTAACTAATAGTTTCCATCAATCTTGATTTCTTTTTTAGAGCTAATTTAAAAGAATTCATATTTTCTGCATTTCTTATGTCTCTGTCCAGATTATTCCAGGTAACTGGACCTCTGAAGATAGGGATTGTTGCGGCAAACGAACATCAAGACCGTATGACGAGCCAAGAAAATCGCGGCCGGAGAAAATACCAACCAAACCAGGGGATACGTTACAGAGTCATAGCTTTAATCAACCTCGTAAACTGGAGGGGAATTAAAAAAGAGACTTATATAATCGATTGTATTAAATTAAACACGTGGCGACTTAACAGCGTAAATGAATCTCACATAATAAAGGAACTAATAAATGAACCAAGTGCCACGGCAAACACAAAATATATATACAAAATAAAGACGAAAGAGCTTGCTCGAAACGAGATGAAGGAAAATTATAACTAAAAATAGCCGCCTAACGATACGAAGGCGGTGACTAAATAACACACACGAAGGCATAAGATCATAGCAAGAGAAACGTTACCTTTCATAAATGTGGCACGCTACAAAAGTGAAAACAAGCGAATACAACTTACATATCAGTCCCTATACGCCAGTGGCTTGAAACCAAACTTAAGAAATTAACTTGGGATTAACGCCGAACATGAATAGTGAATAGTGAAAGGGCGTACGATGCAACAACTGAAAATCAGCGGGAGAGAAAGACTAACCGTAACACAAATGTCACGCAAGTCTAAAGTCACGCATTTACAAGGATCGTCTACCAAACTCTGAAGTTGTTGTTTTCATTTCGATTAGTTTGCCTTTTCTAAGAGAGTTTACTTGTTTGAACATATGAGATAATCTGAGACATCCATCAGAGTTCATAATTTGAAACATTTCTAAAGAAAGTCTCTCTATAGATATTGCGAATGTTCTGCCAATATACCTTCTTTGTTACATCATGATCTTCAAAAGAAGAAGGGAGTCTGTGGATTAATCTCGCAGCTTTTACATGCAATGCTTCAATGGTTTCAGAAGCAGAGGTTGAACAGTTTCCCCATATAGATATACAGTAATTAATGTGCGGTATAATCAACTTAAAATAGATACTTTCCAATTCCTTAGTTGACAGATAGGATATTCTTTTAAGAGACTTTAACTGTGCATTAAATGATTAAGTTACCTCTTTGATATGTATTTTCCAAGTCAGTTTGTTGTCAATATATATTCCAAGTACTTTTACTTTATCCGTATACTCTAGACATTTGTTTCCCCATTTGACAGGCTTCAATGGGTCTGTGAAGCTCTTTCTTGAGATTAGCATGACTTCGCATTTAGTTGGATGAATTGTGAGGTTGTTTCTATTACACTATTTGCTAATTTCTGAGCATATAATGTTAAGTAGAGGTACTACCTCATCTTCATTCTTTCCAATAACGAATGCTGTCGTGTCATCAGCATAGAGGTGGATTTCACCATTTGATATACAGTCAGGTAAGTCATTTAATAAGATTGGAAATAGCTTTGGTCCCAAGAGGGATCCCTGTGGGACACCATAGGGCACTATTTGAAGGCCAGATCTTTTCCCATTTACTACTACAAATTGTTTCGATCAATGAGGTAACTTTGAATCCAGTCTTTCAATTTACCATGTGAACCACGAGCATCCATCTTATGACTCTAAATTGAATGATCCATTGACTCAAATGCTTTCCTAAAGTCGATAAGAACTGTACAAACCACGTTTCTTTTATCCAGATTTCTTTTCCACATCTTTGTAATATATAGCAATAGGGAGTTTGTGGAGAAACCTTTTCTGAAACCCCACTGATTTCTTTGTATTACTTTGTCTAGTTGATCATCGATGCTATCACAAATAACTGATTCTGTCATCTTAAAGTAAATGGTTTGAACCCAGGAGTATCAGTAGTTCGTGTAGTGTGATCGTCAGGGTGAGTGTAGTTCTGAAAAGAACTGTTGTTGGTGACTGACGTTTCGACTATCTGTGCGATAGTCATCTTCAGAGTCAAGTGAGGAGTAGTTGTCAGTCGATGATGTTATAAAGTCTGGTCTGTTGAACGTGATTGGTCTGTTTAGCCATGATGTGATTGGCTGGAAGACTCGTGTAGAGTTTGTTAACAGTCATTGGTCGGTTTCGATCTGTCTGTTGTTTGTCGGTCTGTTTGTTGGTTTGTTCACGTCGTTAATGAGTCGTTTGTAAGGTGCTGGTAATTGTTGACATCTGTTGAGAGGCAGCTGTTCTAAGTGGTTTACGGTTAGATCGCTCCATGGTTAGATCGCTCCAAGTCAGATCGCTCCATACCGAAGTCAGATCGCTCCACTCGAAAGTTAGTTCGCTCCATCAAATAAGTTACTTCGCTCCATACATAAGTTACTTCGCTCCATGAAGAAAACTAACGTGGAAGGTTGATAAAAGACAGAAGGATAAGGGAAAAGGGTATCCAGTCACCTCGCCACCAAACAGACTCGCCACCAGCGAACTCGCCACCAAGGAACGATCTCGCCAGCAAGGAACGATCTCGCCACCAACGTACTCGCCACCAAGCGAAGTCTTCTCGCCACCAACCACCAATAAAGAGATTAGTCGAGGACAGTAGGATGTTCGGCTGATAAGTCTGTACTCAAACTTTATAAACGCATGTTGTCGAAAGCACGTTCGAGACCGATAAGTTTGTTCGCTTGTCTGTACTCAAACTTTATAAACGTATGTTGTCGAAAGCACTTTCGAAACCGATAAGTTTGTTCGCTTGTCTGTACTCAAACTTTATAAACGTATGTTGTTTTATTTAGTTTTAATACAACTGCTATCATCCTACTCTCCTCGACTACTTTATTCTAGTTTATCTCTTTATTGGTGGTTGGTGGCGAGAAGACTTCGCTTGGTGGCGAGTACGTTGGTGGCGAGATCGTTCCTTGGTGGCGAGTTCGCTGGTGGCGAGTCTGCTTGGTGGCGAGGTGACCGGTAACCGGGAAAAGAAAAGAAAGAGTATTGTAACGCGACTAAAGACTCGCCATTTTTAACCGGAGTCGAACCCAGTCTCACTCACGGCTGGATTTGACAACTTTTAAAAATGGCGATTCTTTGAAAGCAATATTTATAAATCATATTCATTGTTGGTCATTTCTTTTATTTTATTTGGTGGCTCCTAAAGGAGCCTTTTGTTTGTTTTTGGTGTGGTGTCTGCTGCTCTTTAAACAGGACCGTTCAGGAAAGAACAGGCTTTCAGTAGCTGTCTGGCGGACCTCTCGTTGTTGTCATATTGCTCCCAGAGATCAAAGATTTTTGCCTGCAGGTCTCTGTATTTGCGGCGCTGGATCCTTCGTAGTTTTTTCTCTGATATCAAACGGATCTGAATAGCTGTCAGCTGGGCCTCCTGGTGTAGCAGCTTGATCAGGACGTAAAGTGGGAGTTTTGACTTGCCAGCCGCTCGACGGTTGATCCCGTGGTGCCAGCCTTCGAGGTAGTTGTTCGTTCGTACTGCTTGTTTGAAGACTGTCCAGTCGGCAGGGCTCGATGTCGCGTTGCTGATCCAGGTACTGTTGACATACTCGGCGAACTCTGCTAAGGTCGGGGACTCTGCCTGGCGTTGAAGACGCTGAAACTCGGTCAGGATCTCTCCCTCGGGCAGGAACGGAAGTGCCATCATCTTACGGATGTAAGTGTAGGTGCCTCTGTCGTTGTAATAACTGTTTGTCAGCCCAAGCGCCTGAACCTAGCAAAGAAAAATTAAACAGAATATAAGCAAGTGTGCGTTACAGTGTGTTGTGTTGTGTGTTATTAAAACATCATGACATTCCAAAACATTTTAAGTTTTAACTTATTTTAATCCCATAAAAGTTGTATCAGTTAAAGGGCATATATGATTTTAGCAAATTAATGTTCTTATCCGAATTTAATGTTTTGCATTGGAAATCGCAAAATACGGAATTTTCAAAATCGCTAAACTAGTAACATGTCGCTTAAATGTGTTTTCCAAAATTTACGAAAAATCACTAAATTAAAGTTAGTTATCATCTTACCTTTCTCCACAGAGCTTGCGTCCAGTGGAATGCGCATCCCTGCAGCTTGACATCAGGAAACAGGTTTCTCAGCACGGCCCAAACTGCTTTCTCGAAGTCGAGGGTTATCCGCTTCACTGCAGGCGCTGTTGGAAGTATCTCGAGCGGCTGTTTGAAGACCTTTCGGTAGTCCTTCTTGTTCTTCCCCGACATTACGACGAACAGGAGGGGCACCTGCTTGGCGTGATCATCCTGTTTTACAAAGGCGTTCACGGTGAGGAGCTGGGTGAAGGGAGGTCTGCAGAGTTTGAAGGTGCCGTCCACGTACCAGTTCTTTGCTCGGGCGAGGTACTGTAGTTGCTGTTCTGTGGCAAACATCAAGTGGCGACGGCCATGTACTTGAACATCGGCGCGGAAGAAGCCAGCCGGGAGGTGGTCGTGCTTTAACTCGAAGGCTAAGTCTGTTGGGTCTTTTGGCCTCAGGCGTTGGCGGAACCGGTTGGCAGTCCTGGCGATGTATTCAGGTTTGGGTAGACTCGGGCAGGGAGCATCAGTCAGCTCTTGTAGAAGTATCTCCTCGACGATACTCGACGCTGGTTGGAAGATGTTCTCAGCGGCGATCGCTTTGACTTTGGCTGAGATAATGGCTGAGACTGCTGCGCCGACGTCTGCGGGATGGTTGTGTGCGTGTGCTCCGATCTGGAATGAGCCATCGTCGCGCTCTATAAGAGCCGCTCTACATGGGTTCACCTTCAAGAAAACAGAATGAAAAATTATCAGATGACGAAATGATTAAAACTTTGGTTATGTTTTTTTTTTTGCTTTTATCTACTAACAATATTTACCTTTCGTCTAATAGTACACTGCCAGTCAACAGCATTTGGTCGCCTTCGCCTGATGTTGTAGCTGTAGCCCCTGCTGTCGACAAGTTTTGGTCTGCCTTTTGACGTGGCGTCAGGAATCAACTTGAAGGTCACAGCGGTGGGAGCGTCATGCTCTTCTACGAGTGCTGGCAGATCGATGATGGAAGACTCGTCGAGCACGGCTGGATCTCGAACTGACTCAGAATCGGAAGAATCAGCGGCCACGGAATCCGGAACTGGCTCGTCAGCAGTAGGCTCGTCGATGTCTGACTCGAGGACGGAGTTGGCGACAAAGTCCACAGGAGTGCTTTCCGCCACGGGGAGGAGGGACTCTGACATACACTCTGCGCAGCGCCAGTCGATAGGTGAATCAGTCTGGACGGCTTCACGATAATCAGCTAAGCTGATTCCAGTTCCACAGACGCGATGTTGCCACCTGTTGCAGCCGTCGCATTGAAGTCCTTGTTGACGCGCTCGGATAAGTTTCTTACAAGAGATACACTTGGAAGACATTGTTGATTAAACTCGTTTTCGAATGGTGAAAGTGAAGTGTAACCTACTTTATTAAAGATGGTGGATACACACGGGCCAGTATTTTATTCGAATGATCTTTTTAACACATTTAGACCATAACTTTATCATTTATTACACACTGAAACACTTATTTCATCATTTATTACACACTAAAACACGTATTTCATCATTGGTAATTCGCTTTGGTGGGTTCAAGATGGCGGATACACACGGGCCAGTATTTTATTCGAATGATCTTTTTAACACATTTAGACCATAACTTTATCATTTATTACACACTGAAACACTTATTTCATCATTTATTACACTGAAACACTTATTTCATCATTGGTAATTCGCTTTGGTGGGTTCAAGTGAACGAATTGTCGATCACTTTATATTTCAGCAACTTGATCGCAAGCAACATCATCAACTATAAACTACAAAGATCAGAAGTAAGTTAGTTTATTAGTTTTCTACGTTCATTACAAACTGAAACACTTGTTCCAACATTGGTAATTCGACCGATCGCAAGACGCAATACACATCATCAACTATAAACTATAAAGATCAGAAGAAAGTTAGCGTATTAGGTTTCTACATGGAGCGAAGTAACTTATGTATGGAGCGAAGTAACTTATTTGATGGAGCGAACTTACTTTTGAGTGGAGCGATCTGACTTCGGTATGGAGCGATCTGACTTGGAGCGATCTAACCATGGAGCAATCTAACCGGATACCGTTCTAAGTTAGTGAACCAGCTCTCCAGAGTCAGTCGTTGAAAATAGTTTGTACTGTAGGTTAAGCATTTAGCAGAGTCCCAGTCGATTCTGTGGTTAGTTTGTCGGTGATGTTTAGAAATGTGATTGTTTACATCGCCATTTCTAGTTGCTCGTTTGTGGTCAGTTAGTCGCGTATTAAGGTTTCTATCAGTCTCACCAATGTAGGAGGCCTGGCAGTCGGAGCATTCGATCTTATAAATCGCTCCCTGTCTGTTGTTGGGTTCGTCTTTGTCTTTAACGTTGGTCAGCAAATGTCGTAAAGTAGTAATAGGCCAGTGAGCTACGCGAATGTTGTAAGGTTGTAGGATCCGCACGATAGCCTCAGAAGTGCCTTTGATGTAGGGTATAGCAGCTGTAGTCGTGATAGATGTAGAGTCCCTGTTAGTTTCTGTAGTGTCGGTCACCCTGTGAGTGTTTCGTCTAATGAAGTCAGTGTTGTAGTTGTTTTTGTCAAAAACACCGTCAAGGTACTTGTTTTTGTCAGATAAACTGTCCGGCGTGTTGCAAACAAGTTGCGCTCGTCTTGTCAATGTCTTGATAGTCGTAGCTTTGTGGGAAGTCGGGTTGTAGGATGATTCGTCAAGAAGTCTGTCGGTATGCATCAGTTTTCTGTATATTGTTGTTCGTAGTTCGTTGTTGTTTCGGCCTACCAAACAGTCGAGAAAAGGAAGCTTGCCGTCTTCTTCGATCTCCCTGGTAAACTGAATGTCGGTGTTTTGTTCGTTAAGGTGATTGTGAAAAGCGTCAATTTCGTCTTTGTGTACGGCGGTAAATGTGTCGTCAATGTAGCGTAACCAAAGCGGTATGGTTTGTCGGCAAGTTGGAAGGGCGCGTTCCTCGATGTTTTGCATCACAATTTCTGCGACAACAACGGAGACCGGCGACCCCATAGCTGTTCCGTGCAACTGCTTGTAGTGTTTCCCGTTGTACTGAAAGTAAGTCGATGTAAGGCAGAAGTTAAGTAGGTCCATAATGTCTTCTGTCGGTAATGGTAGTGCATCAGTAGACTGTTGGATGGCAGTTTCAGTACACTGTAGAGCCAATTGAAGTGGAATACTGGTGAACAGTGATTTCACATCAAAAGACACAAGTTTGTAGTCATCAGGTATCTGTACGTCTTTGATAGCGTCAATAAAGTTCTCAGTTGATTGTAGTTTACGTCTTGATTTGTCAGTCAGTGGTTGCAGTATCGTCGTAAGGTATTTCGACAGTTGGTACGTCGGGGACCCACAGAATGAGACTATAGGTCTCATAGGTATCCCAGGTTTGTGTTGTTTCGGTAGTCCGTAAAGTTTAGGGGCTCATGGCTCGTGTACGACGACCTGACTGACGTCATTAGTTATTTACCTTCGTCACCGATTACAGTAGGCACATAGGGTACATAGGATCAGAGGCCCAGAAGAACAGTAGGTACAGAGGAACAGTAGGTTCAGAGGAACAGTAGGCACAGAGGAACAGTGGGCACAGGGGAAGAGTGGGCACAGGGGAAGAGTGGGCAAAGAGGAAGTGGGAACAGAGGAACAGTGAGCACAGAGGAACAGTAGGCACAGAGAAACAGTGGGCACAGAGGAACAGTGGGCACAGAGGAACAGTAGGCACAGAGGAACAGTGGGCACAGAGGAACAGTGGGCACAGAGGAACAGTGGGCACAGAGGAACAGTGGGCACAGAGGAACAGTGGGCACAGAAGAACAGTGGGCACAGAGGAACAGTGGGCACAGAGGAACAGTGGGCACAGAGGAACAGTGGGCACAGAGGAACAGTGGGCACAGAGGCACAGTAGGCACAAAGGAACAGAGGAACAGTGGGCACAGAGGAACAGCAGGCACAGAGGAACAGTGGGCACAGAGGAACAGTAGGCACAGAGGAACAGTAGAACAGTAGGCACAGAGGAAGAGAGGCACAGAGGAACAGTGGGCACAGAAGAACAGTGGGCACAGAGGAACAGTGGGCACAGAGGAACAGTAGGCACAGAGGAACAGTGGGCACAGAGGAACAGTGGGCACAGAGGAACAGTGGGCACAGAGGAACAGAGGCACAGAGGAACAGCAGGCACAGAGGAACAGTGGGCACACAGGAACAGTGGGCACAGAGGAACAGTGGGCACAGAGGAACAGTGGGCACAGAGGAACAGTAGGCACAGAGGAACAGAGGAACAGTGGGCACAGAGGAACAGTGGGCACAGAGGAACAGAGGCACAGAGGAACAGCAGGCACAGAGGAACAGTGGGCACACAGGAACAGTGGGCACACAGGAACAGAGGAACAGTGGGCACAGAGGAACAGGGGCACAGAGGAACAGAGGAACAGTAGGCACAGAGGAACAGTGGGCACAGAGGAACAGTAGGCACAGAGGAACAGTGGGCACAGAGGAACAGTAGGTTCTTGGTTTTTGCACCGCGATGCCTAGCTCAGAGTTTTTTATACTTGAAAAAAATTTGCGCGTTTCTTTGCTACCTTTTGGCACTCAGGTAACATATACACCTTCGATGTTAGTAAAAACGCTTAGAATGTATGTTATTGGGCGAGCCTTGCATCTTGACCCTTGTCCCCCGTGCCATCCATACATCTTGGGCTACTTGTAAGGGATCTGGAGAGAAGGCAAAGCACATTTTCCTGAAGCTTATAATGTACAGTTAAACAACAAGAGACGTGATAACCGAAAGCTCAGGTTTGTAATAAAAAAAGGCAGACTTTGTTATTTGTGGATTTGAATTAGAAAATAATTTGTATGTATCAGAATTCAAGGGCGTAGGAAAAAAAAGGAATTATTTATTTATCTGCTGGTTTAAAGATTTATTGGCGAAAAGCAACTTTTACACATGCAAGAGTTTTTCTCTCATTGTATTGCTGCTATTTTTCATCAAGAAGTCTTTGTGAATATTGCGCTATTCACTTTAAAACAGGAGTTTGAAACCCAGTCATCACAACGATAGTAAGAAAATGAAAGGCAAAAATAAAATGATCGAAATCCACCTTTTGGCTCTTTGAAGAGGTCCGCGAAAGTATTTGAAGTCAGTGTGAAACGTAGTCATTTCGGGTCAGTTTGAACTTTTGGGTTGATGAAGTGTTCAACGTCCTTTCAGTTCATTTAATGTTTGAGTGCTCAAAGCTACGTCTTTAGAGGTAGCCTGTGCGGCCAGACATGTAACAAAATCGTGAAGGGCTACTTTACCTAAGCTTGGTGAATAGTACAGACTGTTAAAAGGTCAGCAAAGGAGGACCATCAGAAGGTAACTTCCTTTTTGAAAATTTAATCAAATGACTTCAATCATTAAACTTTAGACAGAAAATCATGTCCTCTTCTCGCTGTACTAGAAGAGGACATGATTTATTCGTTCTTAGGAAAAATTGTTATGAAATAAAAAAGGATGTAAAAAAGAAGCCAATTTGCTTGACGACAATTTTATTTGGAGAACAGAACTGTAAAATGCGAGGAGCACGAGGTTATTGAAGAAATGAAATTAGGTCATAGTGTTACGGCCGGGAAAGACGTAAATCGAACGCCTAACATGCGCCCTTAAAATGCGATTAAGCGTAGTATAGCCATGGACATTACAAGTCTCGCCCTTTGCCTGTATTCACATTGTAACTAATATCAATTGTACCAAAGGTTGTCATAAATTGTTAACGTTTTTCCATGTTTCGATTTATCAAAATTCCCCCTGAAAACATGGTAAATGGCATTTCCGAGGCCCTAAAAATAATAATTTTCTGGAGGGCATGCCCTTATACCCCCTAGCTTCTTCGGCGCTCGTTTTTCTTTTGTTTCATGTGCGTGCCTAGACCGAAAAACCAGACTACGCCCCTGAGGATTTTCGACCACGGTGGAGCCTGTAGCCCTAAAGCAAATGATATGGGGCCCTAGAACTTTGAAATTCTCTCCTCGGAGGCCTGGAGCCCTTTCTTAATTTTAAGCCCGGATCCCTGGAGCCCTAAACCCCTTTGAGAGCATGTCTAGTTGGACAATCTATATTCTCTAGGTGACATTATATTTAGTGATCTCGTTATATGAGCTGCATCTGTTTTATTTTCCTCCTTAAAGAAAATAAAATTTCATATCCCCGATTGGGAATAACTAACAGAACAGATTACATGTAATACCGTATTTACTCGATTAAACGCCGGGCTTCGAATAAACGCCGGGTCTCCAAGATGGAATGTTAAATAATCCCCTTAAGTATTTGTTAGACATATAATGTACTGCAGATATAACGGAAAGATTTATTTCTGTAAAATTTAATGAAGAAAATCCGTTGCTTCATGGATAAAGTGCTCAAGCAAGCTTCGGATTTCAAATAAACGCCGGGTCAACGATGCCAAGTTTAAAATAAACGCCGGGGGCGTTTTTTCGAGTAAATACGGTACCTGCCTATTAACCAAAAGACGGAATAGACAAAGTCCGAGAACAACTAATTTATACTTAATTTCGACACTGTTTTATATAACTCGTATAAACAGTATGATTTATCAGAAAATGAAACAAAAAATATGTTTAAACAGAACACGTTTTTCTAAAATTATTAATACGTTTTCTCGTCTTCAAGAATCATGGATCTTAAACGAATAACGCATTAACTCTGCCACAAATGTGTTTGCATTGTTTTTCATTTAAAACTGCTTCGTGTGGCTGAAAGTGCCACGTGCCGATGAGAAATAAAGGTTTAAGCCATCATGGGAAAACTGCGACCAAACTTCCTTCAATAATCACTGGCGATTAGTCCTTTGGAACGGGATTGGCCATTGCAGGAAGATATCATTTTGTTATCTGCTTGTGCAAATTCGATTTAGTCAAAAAACCAGTTGTATTGGATTTGTTTTTTGAATAATTCCTCGTCAACCTTTAACTTGCCTTTTATTTCTTGTAGTTTCTTTGTTATTGCTGACGAGGATCTTGGACGCAGAGAAAAGACATTTTGATAAATTGTCACTTCTGAGCAGAATTCTATTATCTTGTGGTACTCTGCAAAGACCCTGTCCGGGGTAATATCTTGGCTTGTAACTAACAAGTACAAGAACAACGCTTCAATGACATACAGTTCGTCTTCAAACCAAATTGTAGCGATGGGTTCTTCTGTTTTTTCCATATATCCTTTGTCTGTCTGCTTCATATCTTTCTGAAGATCTTGTTTTTGTCTCTTTCTTGGTAGCGGACCAAAGATCCCTTTTTCTTGAGTTTTTCTACCAAACGGATTCGCGCACAAACGGCAGGAACACTTTTCATTGCAGCCTCGCAGATTACGAAAACAAGGACAGTGTGACTTATATTGTTTGCAGAATTCACTTTTCTCTGTCTTCCCTGGGTTTCCGCGACCACACGAGCACCCTGCCTCATGTTGAGGGGGAACGTCGGCCTCAACTTGCAAATGCTTGTCTGCCTCTTTGCTGGTTGCTTCAGTTGTAGTTGAATTTGACTGCGTGTGAGTTACTTCAACTGCCAAATTATAGTGTCCGCTGCCACCATGATTATATGCGAGGTATATCGGAACTTCGGGAAGCACTCTTGTTCTAGGAATTATTTGTATAATGGGATAATTTTCCATCGATGTAAAAATAACCAGCGGTATTTGCAGGATATTACTCATTGCCATTGGCACACTGTTTCCTAATTCAGAATCATAATGGCCTGGCCTAAGGAACTTCTGAGCTTCTGTATCATATGAATCAGTGGTGTTTGTTATCATAAATGGTTCGTAAAGGTGCCGATTGGGCCCCGTGAATTCTTGCACAATCAACTGTCTGAGAACGTTTATTTTATCCTCGTTAGACCTTTCCGTGCTGATACCGATCGATTTCAAGTACGTGATCAGTTTTGAGTTCCCTTGATTTATTGTTAGAAAAGAGCTTAAAGTGATGGAAATGCAACGTAGAAAACAGTCTCCATCTCTGGGCATCAGCAACTGTTGGAATTGAAATGCATTTAAAATGCTGTTTAACCTCTCGTCGCATTCTTCCGCGTCTGGCCTGGAGTAACGTGTACGTGATGAAAATAATAGAAGGCTCCGTCCAACACACTGAGTCACATTTACTTTCATTGTAGGTGCATCACATTTCGCTTGCAAATCTTGCGATAGGCTCTTCATATACATAGCATAGTCCAGAACTCTATGATACGTGTCTTCTGTCGTGATCTTCACATTGTTGTCGTTATCAGTCCCATATTCCTCTTCCTCGCTACTGCTATCCCCTGTTGAATCATTTTCTCTAGCATTGACTTCTGCGCCATCTTCCAAGTCATCGTCGCTAAAACTGTTTGGATTTTGAAACACTCCGGTACCAAATACTTCTTGATCCATCGACAAGTCATGGTACTCGGTGACTGGGACAGGAACTGCCGAATGACACGATCCTACCTTTTCTGATATTCGCCTTTCGTTCCACCTGTATAGGCACGTACCTATGCTTGCCACTGCTGTTTTAACACCAATTCTCCTTTTTTCTACGCCTTTCCGGAGGCTTTTATGCATTGATTCCTGTCTACTTGTTCCTGCTTTTGGAGGGATCCCTCCCAAGCAACCTTTCTCAATATGTGCTCTTAACTTGTCCAATTGGTTACGGGCATTTTTTGAAAGTACCTTCTCTCCTGCAACTTCAAGATTCTCCCAGTTTTCCACAAATCTGTCTAAATTTGTCAACGTTACTGAGCGAGAGGGCGTCGACTTCTTCCGTTCTTTCCCAATATCGCCCAGCATTCGGAAAACTAAACGAAATGAATCGAGGCACTGTCTTCTTAACGGGTGCCTTTTTTTAATTTTACTTGCGATGCGTTGTACAGCATGAAAGAGATCAAGTTTAACCGGAATAACTCCAAACACCCCTTGAAGGAGTAACCTCCAGGCGCAACAGTTGTCAATGGAAAATCCCTCTAAGGTAATTCCGCTTTTTACAAGCCTGTTCATAATTCCAACGAGTAAAGTCTTTACTCTTGCAAAACCAGTGCCTCTTGTTAATTGCCAAGCGAGGACAATGCCATCCTCGTTCATGACAGAAAACAAAGAGTCAAACTGACGAATCCAATGGCCATTTTGCCATATACCGACATTACTAGCGACCTTAAATGTGTGGTCAGAGGAGAGCCAACTGCCAGTAAACGATGCCATGCGTGCATTGTAAAGTTTTTCTTTTGTAAAATAATCGTAAACAAAGCACTGGCGAATCAGCTTCCTGTTAGGATTTAACTGTGAAACCTGCGGCATTGTATATGCATTGTGACTCGCGTCGTTTGCTGCTTCACCCTCTGATGTTCTCATACTTAATATTTTTGATGTCCGAATGCGTACCTCGGTGTGATAACTACGCCACATCTCAGTTAAAAGTGTTTCCACATCCCTGTACCTCATTCCAGACGCAGTATGAACGATAATTAATCTGTATAAACGTCGAGTAATACCATACTTGTGTGGACCAAAATAACGTGGAAACCTTGTTTCTTCCTGGGATTATCATCTGGGATCCATTACTACAGTACTTTCATGAAAGCTTACCTTGTCCTCACTGTGGCCAAATACTGAAACCTAGATGTTGGAAAGATGGGAAAGTGTCCCAACGTCACTCAAAGAGAAACTGAGGAAAGAACTGGATCGACTACAGCAATTGGAGGTCATAGCTCCAATCGATGAACCCACTCCATGGGTTAGCAGTCTTGCCGTGGCTGTGAAGAAATCTGGAGCGCTGAGAATCTGTATCGACCCCAGGCCACTTAACACCGCCCTGAAGAGAGAAAGATATCAACTTCCTGTACTTGAGGACGTACTCCCGGAGCTCTCAAAAGCAAAAGTATTCTCGACAGTTGACCTCAAGTCGGGATACTGGCATTGTGTCCTTGCTCCTGAGTCCAGCGTACTCACGACCTTCGCAACACCCTACGGAAGGTACAGATGGATTCGTTTGCCCTTCGGTCTCTCCGCCTCGTCCGAGATTTTCCAGAAGCACTTAACTCACGCACTGGAAAGCTTACCTGGTATTCTGTGCATCGCGGACGACATCCTCATTTATGGCACTGGAGAGACTGACGAAGAAGCCACTGCAAACCACGACAGGAGTCTCCGAGATCTCCTACAAAGGTGCAAGAACCGCGGCATTGTACATGAAAGATCTCACACTGGAGAGAAGCCACACCAGTGCAAAAGCTGTGACAAGCGGTTTACTAGGAAACAAGATCTGCAAAGACATGAAAGATCCCACACTGGAGAAAAGCCATACCAATGCAAAATATGTAATAAGCGGTTTAGTCGTAAAGGAAATCTACAAGTGCATGTAAGATCCCACACTGGAGAGAAACCATACCAGTGCAAAACTTGTGACAAGCGGTTTACTAGGAAACAAGATCTGCAGAGACATGAAAGATCCCACACTGGAGAGAAGCCATGCCAGTGCAAAGCTTGTGATAAGTGGTTTACTCATAAGGGAACACTACAAAGACATGAAAAATTGCACTCTGGACAGCAGTCATATTCTTCAGATTATGATGAATCATTTACTTGCTTGATCGATTTGCCAGGAGGGACTGAGCAGTGCTTCCCAGCTTGTTAACCATTATGAGGAACACATGAGGTTGCCTTGATTTTATTGTTGATGCATGTAAGTCTATCTTATTTAAGATTACCAAAAAAATACATGAAATGAACACAATAGGGAAGCAGATGCAGTATAGATATAAAGTTTTGCCAATACACTCTCTTTAGGTTAGATTGAAGCTATATTTTGGTGAAAAAGGCAAAGTTTTCCATTTTCCCCTTCACGAAATTCAGTGGATTGTAACTAAACTTGGTGTAGGGTCATTCACATATAGCAATTATTGAAATGATGGCAGATTTGGAAGTACACATCAATGACAAGAGTAAGCTTGTTACATGTTAGAGGAGATCCATGGTAAAAAAAAACAGAGCAGCAGAAACAAAAAAGCATTTCTTTTTGAAGTAGCTTGATGTTAAAGCTCTAATTTGAAGAAAGCGTTTGATTATTGTGAGTTTTGCTTGTGACTAATTAGTTCAGCCCAGCACACTGTTAAAAATTGAGGCACAGCTGAAAGTCTGCTGAAATTCCTTCCATATATTTAGTGCTCACTTTTTTCCTCAAATCAAATAATATGTATACAAGATTAGACAGATAGGTATTTTCATTTTGTCACAAGAATGAGATGAAGCAAAAAAATAACATGAAATTGAATGTCCCCATTAGGATTCAAACACGCACAGTATAACAATGTGGCTACCCTCATAACCAAGTACTCAAAAAAAAATGGTCAGGAGAAGATTTTATGTGTCAGTTGCATGAAGCTATTTTAAAGGACTTGTTGTTGATGCGCTTCTTTCTACATGTGCTGACTTAAATCAAAATTTTCATTTTTGGGCACCTGCCAGCAATTGGCATGACAAACAATTTCATAAGTCAGCAGTTCCTATTGCTGATGCATGTGTTGTCAGTGATCACCATTACAGGCATGGATTTTATCAGTGGTTAACAAGACGGGCATGTATTTTTGCTAGCTCTTAAATGGCAGAGCAACAGAGAAAAAGGGCCCCTAAGTGGTTATTTCAAGCAATTGTCACAAGTCACAAGTGACTTTTTAAAGCTGATGGAAAGGAGAAGAAAAGCTAACAGTTGGGGAGTAGGTTTTAACCCTTTAACTCCCATAAGTGACCAAGACAGAATTTCTCCTTACAATATCAATACAATATAAAGCACACAAGTGACGAGAATAAAGAAAAATATCAGTTAGAAGATTATTAATTGATCCAATACCAAATTCTCAAAACTAACATCTCAAGAACTATATGGCAGACAGTAAGGAGAATTACTAATGAGATCTAGGGAGTTAAAGGGTTAGAGTCCAACGAGTCATTTCAAGGCGATCACTGGATCACAAAGTACGTAAAACTCCTGTCACATTTCCGGAGCTCAAGGAACTTAATAAGCTTACAGCAGAAGAGAAATTGTGATCTGATATTTAAAGAACGTGTGAGTTTTGTAGTAAAATGAATAATTTTGATTTCTCAGATTGACTATCTTATAAAGTGGTAACGTGGTATCAAGAAAGCTGAATACTTCGAAATCTTATCTTTATGGGAAGCGTTGAGTTAAGTTCTACGCATTAGATAGAATAAACAAGCAGTCGTCACATTGGAACTAAAACTTAAGAAAAAAAAACCCGGTTGAAGACCTCATATGGAATCAGAAGAAATTCTCACTGAATTGTAGCTTTTCACTAGACTGCGCACATACAATTGCTCGCTAAAAATGGGCCACTGTTATCAATGAAATTGTCACTTCGATGACCTAATCCTCACATGTAGTTTGACTGAACCGTTAGTTACGATATTCTTCGCCCTGACAGATAACATACAACATGAACTTGGAATTTTGTGTTAGGTTCCAAGAGTTCGATGTCGCCATAGTAGTGACACAAAATGGCACATCAACCAATGCTAGGAGTAATAACTGATTTATTTCTCATAGTGGGTCATATTATATACAGGTTTTTAGATAGGCGTAATTAGAACGGAACGATAATCATTTTAGGCATTTACCACAAAGGAAATTTGCAGGTGGGCAGTAGTACGTTGTGGTGTATTCTAATCAGGGGCAAGTGTTAAGTAACTTAAGTGTGGGTGCTCGGAATATCCGGGCATGTATTCTAACACCCCCTCTTGCTCGGACGTTGCGAGCATAACAATCTAACTACCTAGAATAAGGCCTGTGAACTTTTGTAACGTAACTTTAGTTACAGGTTTTGTGAAGATGTCTGCTACGTTATCTTGCGTTGCAACATATTCTAAATTTACATTTCCATTTAGTACTTCAGATCTAATAAAGTGGTACTTAATGTCGATATGTTTTGACCTCTGATGATTTACAGGGTTCTTAGCTAGATTGATCGCTCCTTGATTGTCAACTTTAATAAGTACGTTATCGATCACTACATTCATATCACTACATAACTGTTTGAGGAATTTCGCCTCTTGAACTGCGTTCGCTAGACTAATATACTCAGCTTCGCAAGTCGAAAGTGCAACAGTTGGCTGCTTGCGACTTTTCCATGAAATTAAAGGGCCGTTTACAGATAGCTGAAAATTATACCCAGTAATGCTGCGCCTATCTTTTACAGACGCTCCCCAATCAGCATCACAAAATCCGACTAACTTCAATGCTGATCTTGATTTGCAAAATGTTAGGCCTTTTGCACGCGTGCCTTTTAAATACCTTAGCACGTGCTTGGCCATACTGAGGTCTGATTCAGTGGGGCAAGACATCTTCTGTGAAAGTTTAGTTACAACATAACACAAGTCAGGTCTAGTACCTGTCATAACGTAAATAAGACTACCAACAATTTCTCTGTATAATCTGGGATCGCTTAATGTGCGCGAATCCTCGCTTTCTTTTTCTATCCCTGGGGCACATGGGACCGATTTAGGTTTGCAGTCGGACATCTCAAATTTCTTGAAAATCTTATCGATGTATTGCGTCTGGTTTATTTCAATACTCTCTTCGCTGCATTTAAACTCCGTGCCTAAAAACCATGCAAGTGGGCCGAGGTCCTTCATTTTAAATTTATTACTCAAAGTGCCTTTTACCCGCTCTAGCAATGGTAAATTTGTTGCGGAAATAATTAGATCGTCGACCCAAACAATTATAATAACACGACCTTCTGTCTCGGAATTGTGAGTGTAAACACAGGAATCTGCGGCTGATTGAACAAATTTTTCTTCGCACAAATAATTATGAAGCATGTTGTTCCAGTTTCGGCCACTCTGCTTAAGACCATATAAGGACTTTTTCAATCTACAAACTAATTTTTCGCCATTTTCTCCGACTTCTTCAAAACCTTTTGGTTGTTGCATAAAAACTTCGCATTCACCGATTGGTGCATTAAGATAGGCTGATCTTACATCCATTTGATGAATGATCATGCCTGTTTGCACGGCTTGCTGCATAAGTAGTCGAACTGAACTCATCCGTGCGGTTGGAGCAAAGGTTTCGTGGTAGTCAATTCCAGCAGTTTGCGAATAACCCTTAGCTACATATCGAGCTTTGTGGGTCTCCCCACCGTCCGGGCCAACCTTCACTGCAAACACCCAGCGGCCACCGACAATTTTTCTACCCGCAGGTGGCGTGACTAATTCGAAAGTGTCATTGTCTCGAATTGCAGTCATTTCGTCGCTCATGGCCTTTTTCCATTTCAACCCCTCGATAGAGTTTATGGCTTCTTCGTAACTTGTCGGAATGTTTGAAACTCTATAACAGTAATCTACTGTGACGTTAATATCATCGTCTGAGTCAGTGTCTAAAACATAGTCTTCTAAGTGTTGGGGTTTGTTACGGGTTCGTGGGGGGTAGCGTTTGTCATTTTCACCGTTATCAGATTTCTCACCGGGGCTCTGACTCTCTGTCTCAGTTGAGTTACTAGTCACTTCATCATGTTCCCCCTCTGTCAGTTTTGTCAGGTCAACAGCTGGTCGTAGAGCGTCCTCATCAAAATGTGGCGAGTTGTCAGTTCGGAAAAATTTTACACATCTTACCCACTCAATTTTGTTTGATTCCAGGAAATACACTAGGTAAGATGGACTTTCCTTGTCATAGCCTACAAAGATACCTTTCTTGCTACGCGCTTCTAGCTTCTTTGCATTTTGAACATAAGCATAGCAAGTGGAGCCAAAAACTTGCATGTGGCTAATATCCGGTCTGTTGCCTACAAGCGCTTCGTAGGGAGTTTTGCCTAATCTCGCGTTGAAACATCGATTTCTGATATGGGCGGAAGTCATTAGCGCGTATGTCCAAAATTGTTTTGGCAATTTTGATTCTAACAAAAGGCATCTGGCCATTTCAAAAAGACTGCGCCATGCCCGTTCCGCCGATCCATTTTGATGCGGTGAGTAGGGGCAGGATGTCTCGTGTTTTATGGTGTTTTCGCGCAATAATGATCGGAACGCTTTGTTCGAAAATTCGCCTCCGTTGTCGCTCCTAATGCGCTTTATCTTGCCATACGGGGCTGTGTCAGCCAGGAATTTCTTTGTGGCCTCTACTGTGTCACTTTTCTGCTTAAGAAAATAAACCATAATGATTCCAGTATAGTCATCCACGAAACATAATGTATACTTGAAACCATCTCTGGCCTCCGGACTGATTGGACCAGCCAGATCACAGTGGACAAAATTTAATGCTGCTTTAGCTCTTTCATCGGGTTTCCGGTTCCGAAATTGACACATTTTACCTTGCGTGCAAACCGCACACTCGCATATTTTGTCATCCTTGATTCTCATGCCGTCAACAACATTAGATAATTTTCGTAAATCCTGAAAATTACAATGGCCCATAATTTTATGCCACTCCATCAAAGAGCTTGCATTGTTGTGGGAGGATGAAATGCTATTCAAATAGTACAACCGTCCCTTTTGCTCGATCTCGAACTTTGTGCCATCCGGTGCTTTGAAATATTTTTCTTTCCTGTTAAGATTTATGCTCGCCCCTCTTTCTACCGCCGTGGAAACAGAAAAAATATTCTGAGTGTAGGACGGGATATACAGAGCGTTGTTAAGGATAACATCATACAAATTACCGTTAATGTCATATAACTTAACCTTAGCTTCTCCCCTCCCCAAAACTACGTTAGCCTTACTTCCATCGGCGAGCTCAACAACATGATCCTTTGCTTTAAAGTCTAAGTCAAACTTTAAAAACTTAGATTCCTCAGTTACTATATGACTAGTAGCTCCCGAATCGAAAAGTAAACTATTTTGCTGTTTATTACCTAGACCACTTTGGTCTTTAACGGTGAAAGTAAAATAATGTTCAACGGAGTCCATGTTCTTTGATATTTCCCTCTTTCTTTGGGGTTCCGCGGCTGTTTTCGCTGCATCGGTCTTCCATACTCGGCACTCTTTAGTGTTGTGGGACTTGGTCCGGCATTGTTGGCACCATTTATCCACTACTTTATGGGAGTAACAGTTTACAGTTTTGTGCCCCTTTTTGCCACATTTATAACAGTTTCCTTGGAACTTCGCTGGGAGCGCCTTGGACGCGTTAGCCAGCATAACACCGTCGTTTTCACTACGGCAACATCGCTCGTTTTCCTCATGGCTTCGAAGGGCTGTCTTAAACTCAGCAAAGGTCATTTGCTTTTCTCTCTGCATAACTACAGTAGCAAAAGCCCTGTAGCTGCTAGGAAGACCTTTTAGTGCCATAGCTACCAGTAAGCTATCGCTGATCACCTCCCCCGCTGCCTTCAGAGCAGTTGCCGCGGTCTCCGCCCTAATAATGTAGTCCGTGGTGGTCTCTCCGTCATTCATACGAAGCGAAGTCAGCTCTGTGTAGAGGGCAATGATTCTGGGCTTTCCTTTCCCTTGGTAGTGCTCTCGCAACACACGCAAAGCTTTCCTCCCATCGTTGTTGGCTTCCCTTATGACGAGGGACAAGCTTCTGTCGTCCAAACACTGAACAAGTTCGGCGAAGGCATGCGCTTTCTTTTCAGCACTGGGGGCTGTCGTTTCGCTTTCTGGGGGAACGACCACATTGTACAGCTTCTGAAGGCGCATGTATCCCAAAAACTTTACCTCCCATAGCTCGTATTTACTGTCATCCCCGTCAAACAGGAGTGTTCTCCTGGGCCCATAACCTGTTAGGTTCCAAGAGTTCGATGTCGCCATAGTAGTTACACAAAATGGCACATCAACCAATGCTAGGAGTAATAACTGATTTATTTCTCATAGTGGGTCATATTATATACAGGTTTTTAGATAGGCGTAATTAGAACGAAACGATAATCATTTTAGGCATTTACCACAAAGGAAATTTGCAGGTGAGCAGTAGTACGTTGTGGTGTATTCTAATCAGGGGCAAGTGTTAAGTAACTTAAGTGTGGGTGCTCGGAATATCCGGGCATGTATTCTAACATTTTGTACATGAATCCCTACCCGTCTTTCCGTGCGAGTGGCGGCTTTCAGAGAAGCCACCAGAGTGAACTAATGAGAAATCTCCCGTATCGGATCTCCAGACATTCTTCAAGATGTTAACAACATGTTTACAAATCATCTGAGGGGTCATTTATACGTTACCTTCGTAGAGTAACTCCAAATTCAGCCATAGCCAAACTTGCAAAGCGTCAATGTTTTGTAGTCCCCAGATCCTTTCTCACGACCTGCGCGAAATTTGGCTCATGGCTCGTGTACGACGACCTGACTGATGTCATTAGTTATTTACCTTCGTCACCGATTACAGTAGGCACATAGGGTACATAGGATCAGAGGCCCAGAAGAACAGTAGGTACACTGTTCCTGTCTGCCCACTGTTCCTCTGTGCCTGCTGTTCCTCTGTGCCTCTGTTCCTCTGTGCCCACTGTTCCTCTGTGCCCACTGTTCCTCTGTGCCCACTGTTCCTCTGTTCCTCTGTGCCTACTGTTCCTCTGTGCTCACTGTTCCTCTGTGCCCACTGTTCCTCTGTGCCCACTGTTCCTGTGTGCCCACTGTTCCTCTGTGCCTGCTGTTCCTCTGTGCCTCTGTTCCTCTGTGCCCACTGTTCCTCTGTGCCCACTGTTCCTCTGTGCCCACTGTTCCTCTGTTCCTCTGTGCCCACTGTTCCTCTGTGCCCACTGTTCCTCTGTGCCCACTGTTCTTCTGTGCCCACTGTTCCTCTGTGCCTCTCTTCCTCTGTGCCTACTGTTCTACTGTTCCTCTGTGCCTACTGTTCCTCTGTGCCCACTGTTCCTCTGTGCCTCCTGTTCCTCTGTGCCTCTGTTCCTCTGTGCCCACTGTTCCTCTGTGCCCACTGTTCCTCTGTGCCCACTGTTCCTCTGTGCCCACTGTTCCTCTGTTCCTTTGTGCCTACTGTGCCTCTGTGCCCACTGTTCCTCTGTGCCCACTGTTCTTCTGTGCCGACTGTTCCTCTGTGCCCACTGTTCCTCTGTGCCCACTGTTCCTCTGTGCCCACTGTTCCTCTGTGCCCACTGTTCCTCTGTGCCCACTGTTCCTCTGTTCCCACTGTTCCTCTGTGCCCACTGTTCCTCTGTGCCCACTGTTTCTCTGTGCCTACTGTTTCTCTGTGCTCACTGTTCCTCTGTTCCCACTTCCTCTTTGCCCACTCTTCCCCTGTGCCCACTGTTCCTCTGTGCCTACTGTTCCTCTGAACCTACTGTTCCTCTGTACCTACTGTTCTTCTGGGCCTCTGATCCTATGTACCCTATGTGCCTACTGTAATCGGTGACGAAGGTAAATAACTAATGACGTCAGTCAGGTCGTCGTACACGAGCCATGAGCCAGTTTAGGTGGTTGTGGTACAGAGCACCTCAGCCGGTAGTAGCGTTGAGTGTCAAAGGCTTCAGTCTTTTTGAGCGTAAGTAGTTTGTTGTTGAGTTTGCGTTGTAGTGCTGGCGTCGGGTCACGTTTAAGTAATTCGTAAGTTTGTTTGTCGTTAACAAGTGCGTCCATTTTGTCATAGTAGTCAGTCTTGTCCATAACAACAGTAACACGTCCTTTGTCGGCTGGTAGTATAACAATGTTCTTGTCGTTTTTCAGTCGTTTCAGTGCTTGTTGTTCGTCTTTGGTTAAGTTGCTGTCAGTTATAGAGGCTGATTACTTGGGATTCATTCCATTTCTTGTGTTCTCAAGAGCCTCAAGATAATGCATGGATTCAGCTTTCTTTAGTTTTCTGTGTACTTCATTTCTAAGATCTCTGTACAACTTCCAGTCCAGGAGAATTTGTAGTTTGAGCTTTGCGGAGTTGTTTATATCGTTTATTCATAAGTTTTCTTATTTCCCCATTTATCCATGAAATAGAATTAATTCTTACTTTTGCTTTCCTTTTCTTCAAGTGTTCATTCGCAATTTCATTGTACATGTATTGTAATAACCAGTAGTTATCGTCTACCTCATCGAAGGTATTACGCACATGCCAGGGTACTTAAGACAAGGATTCTTTGAAGCTTTCATTATTGATGTTTTTCCAGTCTGTCACTTCTCTTATCACTGAAGGAGGTTTCTGATGAAATAATCTTAGGACTGCCTAATTTAATCTGTGATCAGCAATTCCAATATTAAAAAACTCCAGCAGTTTTGATTTGACATTTCTTGCTTGTGATAGATAGGTCAATAGTACTTCTAGAAGTTTCAGTTACTCTTGTATAGTCTTTGATGACATTTGATAGCCCATGCTTTCTCAAGATTTGCTTTAGTTTGCTTCCATTTTCAGATGGTTTTGATGAAACATCAGAGTTTAAATCACCTATTATGAAGATGTTATTCCTTCTCCTTGATATATGTTGTAGCTGCTTATCAAGTTTTTCAAGCTTTTCGTAAAAAGACAGATCTTTTGGCGGTCTATACATTAATTTAATGCTAATGCAAGGTGTTGTGAGTGGAAGTTGATGTCTGCCCAAATAGTTTCGGTGTCGTCCTTTTCTGGGGCAAATGTAGGGCTTTCATCCAAGCATATGTTATCTTTATAATACAACAAACAGCCACCACCACCGTCTTCCGTTTTTTATATCCATTCTTATGAAATTATATCCATTTATATCAAGCTCTTGATCCAAGATTTTACTTGTTAAGTTACTTTCAGTAAGGCCGAGACGAAACGCCGCGTCATACCAGCCACGAATTTTTCACAAGTATTTGACAATTTTTCAAAATCAAAATTGATATTTAAATAATTCTACACTTTCATGATAGAAGGATAAAAATTATTAATAGACAATTTAAGAAGCAAGCAAAAATAGTAACAAGTTATTTTGGAGACTCGATATAACTGTTTAAAAGATATTCAAAATTTCCTATCTCTCTTTGCTTAGCGATTAAATTCGTATACAATTTCTTTTAGAAGATTTAACATTTTTCATTTTCTTTATGTCAAAAGACAGTTCGTTCCAATTTCTAATAGTTTGTACGCTCAAAGTCCGGCCTCCTTCTGTATTTTTCTTAAAAACAGGACAATGAAAAGGAAAAGGAAACTCGGCGGATTTCGCGCTTTCAAGGAGCGATTAGTGATCCCGGCGTGGGTGAAGTTTGCTGAAGAACGAACAGAACATCGTTTTACACTTTTTGGGACTGATATTGATGTG
Organism: Pocillopora damicornis; assembly: GCF_964200805.1. Lineage (NCBI taxonomy): Eukaryota > Metazoa > Cnidaria > Anthozoa > Scleractinia > Pocilloporidae > Pocillopora > Pocillopora damicornis. The sequence continues at coordinate 15,526,770 of NC_142676.1, forward strand.
ATCCGACCCGAAAAATTTTTAATGGAGTTTGTTCTTATGGAAAAGTCTGATGGGTAAGTAGAATTATTGTAGACATAGTTCAACTAAAGCTGATATAAATTTATCCAGACAGTTCGTTGCGTGTTCCCGTTCCTTTCAGCAATTTTATTTACAAAACACATTTCATCAACGGTATTTGTTCAGTACATGCTTTAAACTTGAAAACCTGTTTGATGTAAACTCTTGTGGTAGTAAAAGCTGTTTTACAATCGAAATTAGTCTTGAATATGTCGGTCGTTTTGCTTAAGTGACCGTTCTTTTGATCGACACAAGCTCAATTGCTTCCCCCAACACAACGTAAATGTAATAGTTGCAATAACATTTATACTTGACACATATCTTAACCTTCTTTGCGTCTTGAAATATGTCGATATAACTTTTCGATCAACTGCCGTTGTTTGACGTTTACATGCATCTCTTACCACAGTGTTACCTGAAGTTGATGAAAGTAACCGTACACAAATTCACCGTCGCAGATAGCTTTGACTTCAGCCATTTTTATAGTTCTTCAATGTCACTGCGTTGAGACTGTGCAAGTAAGGTGCCTTTTGGTAAGTGGAGGTGGCTATCCATTAAGATGATGTTGTCATTTGCACACTTACCTATGACATAACCATTAACCCTTTAACTCCTAAGATCTCATTGTTAATTCTCCTGACAGTCTGCCATATAGTTCTTGTGATGTTAGTTTGGAGAATTTGGTATTGGGTCAACCAATAATCCCCTAATTAAGATTTTTCTTTATTCTCATCACTTGTCTGCTTGATATTGTACTAATATTGTAAGGAGAAATTCTTTCTTGGTCACGTATGGGAGTTAAAGAGTTAATTATTGTAAAAGCAGCATTTGTGTTGGTAAGTTTTTTACTAGGTGGAAACTCAGAGCAGATTCCTCACTTGAATTAGTCTCCTTGACAAAACAAACAGTTAACTCCTCTTCGTAACTTAAACTACCCAGGCTGCTTCTGACAAGAGGTATGGCTTCAACAACACCAAGATATGATAGTGACTGCATGAAACTGTCATATACCTGACTTCTCCCCATCAAACATGACATCCAGCCGGGAGTCAGTGGTTGGTGGTTTTTCAGTTGAAGGAAGGATTTGTTTGTTAAGTATGTCTTTGCTAACAACAAAGAAATAACTGTACAAGCATTGCTGCCTTGACGACTCCCAATTGTTGACTGAGATAGGAAGGCTGGCAGTTCCCAGAATGTGACTGATTGTGTTGTTGAAGATGGAACATGTATTGAAGTGGATTGTGGTGCTACACTTAAGTTAGAAAACTGTTGTTGAGCTACTGATGGTGTTGTTGTTGAGACTGATTGTGTGATTGTAAAAGGTAAGGGCGGGTAAGGTGAGAACCTCAAGATCTTTGGTGGCAAGGTTACCCACAGTTGAAAAGTGATTTTGGTGTGAATTTGCAACTGAAGCAGGCCTTTCTGTGCTTTGTCCTCTTTCTTAAGTTGTCCTGTGTGGAACACTTGGTTGTGGTATAATTAGCTGTTCCATACTTCTAGTTATCATATTTCCCCTGTCATGGGACTTGTAAAAGTCTGAATACCTAGGAGCATGTATTGCTAGCTGGCTTTTGGGCTGTTCATAACTATTGTGGCTGTCTGCAATGTTGCTACTTGTATCATGCTCTATAATACCTTTATTGAAGGAATCACCTACCTCATTTACTCTTGTTAGAAAAGGATCATTGCTCCATCAACTGGGTGGGCAACTGCTATGGCTTGGAGACTTGATGCCATATGAATTGCCACATTAGCTTTATAAATTGGTTTAGTAGGCATATTCATAACATGAAAATCATCAATAAGATGGATAACAAGTTATTTGGTCTTATAAAAAATTAATATCCATTTAATTGATTGCTTGTGTTTTTACAAAAGTGTTTATGTTCATTGTTCATTCTATTTGTTCTGCTTTATCCTGCAGGCTGTCAGCACAGTTTTTTCCACAACTTCCTCATGGTTGTTTTGCCTGCTGCTGTTCAAACATGTAGTTCATACATATTCCACTGCTAAGGCCCAAGACTCACCCTGCAGTCTGTGCAGACCTGGTTTACTGATGAATATCAAGGAACATTGCAGCTTGTTTCTGGAGCTGTGGTGTTTTCTGGGATCTAAGGGAAATTGCATATTATCCTGTTATCATACTCAAGAACAAAGGTTGTTTTTTACCAGTGACTGCTGACACTGTCAGAATAAAGCTGACATGGAAATTTTGTAAATTATATAGAATGTAATAATTTTCTATTCTTCTAATGGCAAAACTTTAGGCAGGTAGGCAACTTGTGAAGTAGTGCAACTATTCTTTGCTGCTGTGAATGTGAATGCTTCTCACTGGTGGCATGTCTATTTGCACTAAATATTGTACTGATGAGGATGTAAAAGAGATGTGGTGCACAAGTCTCACAAAGTGCCTGCATATCATCGGATCTGTATAGAGATTGACCCGCAATCTCATAGTGCCTGTGCAAGGCTGACTGAGATTTTACCACCAGCTCTGCAGGATTATATAGAAAATGCAATAATAATGTATTTGACCACTCTGTGAGTTATTTAGAAATATTTTCAACAATGAACACGTGTTTACTTGTAGAATATGAGCTCAGTGCAGAACCTTTATCAGTGTTATATTATTACCTGATTGATGTTGTCATGGAGATGTTTAACCCTGCAAGTGCAATCATAGCATAACTATGATTATTAGCAACATGGTGGATTGGTTACCTTTCTTAGATTATGTCCAGGCATAAGTAAGGTATTTCCTGTGATTAATGTTGAGAAATTGGATTTACCAGCCTGTGCACCAATTTCCCGACTCTCTCTGTTGAGCTATTGAGTTTTGGTAGAGCAGTAAGTTTTGCGGCATACATTTAACTGTCATAGCTTGGCACTCCTGCTGAATTTTGCATGGCACCCATCTCCATTTTGCATGAATGTTTTTCGTTTAAGTTATCGATCTTCTCATGAAAACAAGATGATCATTTGCTTTATTGTTTATTATGTAAATGGATGAAGTATGTAAACCCAGGTTATCCAGCAGGAAATGAAAGCCTTTGAATATAACTACCTAAAGTAAAGTGGTCCTTGAGGCAAATGTTTTGTCAGCATTGCTCCAACAACTTGTGCACCACAGTGTCCCTGGTTGATAACAAGCCTCACTTTTTCCAGCATTGTCAAATAGTTTGTACTGTCCCATGGGAATAGGTGTATCATTCAGAGGGGAAGAATGTGAAAGTAGTGGGCACGATCAGGTGTTGCTCCTTTTTCGAATTGCTGATAGTGACATTCATACAACATTTCCTGGTTCCACCTTGGCCACGAGTTGTTTCAGTGTTAAAGGCAATTATGCTTCCTCTGCAAGAAGAGCTTTAGCGTTTTTTTTCTCCCAAACAACAAACCTTTTGGCCGGGCAGTTTGCGATACTGAGGAGACGATGAAAACAAGTGCTATAACAATACAGAAGGCTACGAAGTTCATTGCCTTGTTACGACCGCTCCACTTCAATACTAAAATTCACACCTGTGCCCTGGATATTTTTTTGTTGGGAAAGATATGTTGCAGAGCAGGTTCGAAAGAAGCTTTCTTGAAAGTGGGAACCTTATCTGTTAAGGCTAGGGCTTATCCCCGCCAAATAAAAACAAACAAGATGAATTTTGAAAATGCCGCTTATCGCCGCTATAGTGTTACTATGGAAATATTGTCATTCACATTCCTTTTCGCGCGTAAATTTTTAAGCATGCGCACTCATTTTGCCGCTGCGAGTAGTAGGGGAAAGGCGGGTTCTGGCTCGCTTTTATTTTAGCTATTAATTTATGGCAAACATTCGATAAGTAGTACCTCTTTAAACAACATTATCAATATTTCACGTGCATACACTATTAAATTATGGCGAACGTTCGAGAATTAGTATCCGATTGCGTGTGTGTTCACTCTGTCTGGCAAAATGACTCGCTTATCATCATTGGCAGACAGAGCTACTTTGTTGATCTCTTCCATGAAAATATCATGATTCCGACTTCGAAGGGTGTTCATTTTCCGATACTGATTTCCACCACCAAACAGACATCTCTTATAGTCATCGAAGCTGATAGTACTCTCCACTACTCCCTTTTTGACTCCCTTACACTTTTTCATCTCACCTCCTCTATCAAACATCTTATAACTATAAAGCTTTGCTCTCAAACCGACAAACTCCTCAATGATTTTTCCACCCGCCTCATCTTTGAACTTTCCAATAACTTTTTTGTTCACTTGCGGCAACCCAGAAGAATGATCTTTCGGAATGTTGCTTGTGTCAAACAGACAATCTACATCATCAATTATATCTTTGTAAAAATCTTCAGTCTGAATCTCGTAGCAAAGACTGTCTGTATCAGTGAAAAGAAGCTTTGCTCTATCTCCATACTTGGATTTTATGTAGTTGTAATGAAAGTCATACATCAAAACCTTGCTGAGATCGAGGATGCACATTCCGAGATAGACAGGTTTGTTGAAATAAACCTCTGTCTTTCTCATCTCTATTGCACAGAGATTCTCGGAGAATATGGTACAATGTTTGAAGTTGGGTCTCTTTGCCAACATTTTCCCCTTCTCTTCTGAGTTGACAAGTCTGACATCAACCCGTTTCCGAATGTTTTCCATCGTCTTGCCGTAGACAGAATTGTTCATAAGTTTGAAAAAGTCTCTCGAAATCGTTGTCAGCTTTGGTTCTCAACTCTGTATTGAGATCGATATATCTCTTCATCCACTCCCGCTCTTCAAACCTGATGATGCGATGAATCTTTCCAATCTCTATTCCAAGACTCATGTAAAGCTTCAAAGTCTCATGATGGATGATATACTTCTTTTTACCATTCAAGGTGCAGAGAAGTTTTTTTACTTTCCCAACCGACAAATTCTCAGGAGCGAGAGGATAGTCGTCAAAGTGATCTTTTAACTCTTCCTTGACTTCCAAATCGACTTCGAGAATGCAAGGAAAATTCTTCCACTCGTCAAAGTCTTTCTCATCAACCCATCTAAAACCATGTGTTGGTAGACTCTTACTCATCGCCCAACCGTAGAGGTTGTTTGCATCAAGATATGTGATGAACTTTGAAGGTTCAGAGGGGTCAAACTTCTCACCCATGTATCTGTTGTTCGCTTTTGAGTACCTTGTTGGAATCATGGAAATCCCACCACGAATACCTTTCTCAAACATATGTAACATGTTCGGATCACTCAACAACTCAAGCTTTATCTTTGTCAACTTGAAACATGCATCCCAGGCCAACCCAGGCGTGGTATAGTACCAGCAGGGGTCGAGATCGTAGTTCTCTTTGCAAACCTTTCGAAAGTTTTCAAAAACATCACACAACAATAAAACATCACTTCGATTATAAAGATTGTGATAGTCTCGCATCGTCTTCATTCCGAAGGTTTTCCACACCCTCTGCGCATGCACATACTCTTTTTCAGAAATTCCACTTCCACTGAGAATAGAGAAGAAAGCTTCGATCGGTGGAAGTTCAGTTTCATCTAATTTATTGATAGAATCTAACCACTCGTAAGGATAGACACCCTTTCTTTTTAAAATATCAAGCTTCTCTCCATCAAAGTATCTTTTTGTATTCTCAAAAGAGTCATCCTTTTTGACGAGGTTGTTGACAAGCTTTGCAAGGCTGGAAGCCATGAATTTGAAGCTGTCAATAAATCTCAACTCTCTCTTGACAACAACGTCTTTGTTTTCTTTCTTGTTAAAAAAATTGTCTACTTCAATGCTCTTTGTGAAGTTGATGTATTTTTCTGTGTTGTTGGGAATGCAATTGATATCACCTTCTGAAACACCGAGATTTCTGACAAAGAGATGTGCGTCATAGTTTGCCAAGTTGTGGAAGACAACAGGAGTGAAATTTGGCCGTCTAAATTTCAGGTTGCAACTATTATGTGCAGCTCCTCGAAATTTGCCGGTATAATGACAATGATCACGAACTTTTTTATCACCCATCTCAAAAGCTCCTCCGCATAACCAACAACACTTTGCATTTTCAAAGACCTCAACATCTTTGTTCGTGAAGATCATCTCTTTTGGGGGGTGGTTTTTGTATATTTTCTTAACCTCCTCTTCAAGCATGTCAACAAATATCTGCGCAACATCTTCATCCTCAGACTTTGCTGTATATTCAACCAGTTTCGAATGTCTGTCATCGAAAGAACATTTGACAAAGTAACAAAAACTCACCGGGATATGTTTCTGCTTCTTCTCGGTATAACAATTCATAGGATTCGGTTAAACGGTGTGTAAAGGTTTGATGATCGACTCAAAGTCAGCATAGATGACGAATGGCATATCCATCTTCTTGTGGTGGTTCTTGAAAGAAAGAAAAGTTTCATCTTTCGGCATTTTTTCTCTCACAGCCTCATGATCTCGACAGAGTTCACGGTGGGTGTCAAACACTTTCTGAGTTCCGAAATAATTGAGACATCTATCACAGATAAACTTCTTATTTTTCTTTTTTGATAGATCACTTGATACAAGCCTACTTAAATCTTTGATAAGACAATAATGCTGTTTCTCACCATCACATAACAGAAGATGATGAATGCGGGACTTGATGCTCTCAACATTGCTCACTCTCAAGGGTTTGAGTCCTTCATAGATGTAAACGTTGACAGCAAGACTTGGATTCAAAATTTCGAAACGGTGAATATCCTTTACAGTGAGTGGAAACTTAAGCCCACCCCAATTCAATTTCTTTGCCTGCTCTCTCAAAACTTTTGTCACACGCTCAGCATTTTTCACAACAGGATTCAAAGCTCTTGTAACACACCATTTGAAACATTCGTCATCTTCATTCTTTATGTTTATGATAGCCTTTTTTCTCGCAAGATTATTTGGTAGCTTAATGTATGATGAACCATTCAAAGGAGTATATTTCACCGTATGCAAATCTAAACCCTCAATCGAATGGAGAACCCATCCACTTCCCTCTCTCGTAAACTTAGCCAAACTCTCTCTCATTTTGTCAACACCTCTCTGATAAATATCTTCTCTATCAGTCTCTTCAAATACAATCTCTACGAAAGATTTAAAATATACAAGCTTTACCGTAGTCTCACCTGTCGCAATGTTTGTCTTTGACATGTTACACCTCAGAACGAACTCTATCTTGATATTCTTCTGCGTTTGCAGAAAGTTGATAACAATCGGTTTCACAGCCTGAAGAAATCTCAACACCCCATAACCTTTCACCCCATCAATCGTATATTTTTTTGTGAATTGTTTCAATGCAGACTTGCTCTCAACAAGTGTGAAACTGGGCTGAGTTCTTTTCTTGTAGAGGTCAGCGATATGTGTTTTGAAATCTTTCAATTTGTCATCAACTACAACTCTCGGTGCATCAATCTCTTTCAACCACTGGCTCCAATCCTCTACCACTCTCTTCCCATCATCGACAGCTTTCTTATTCTTCTTTACGAGTGCTGGCTTCGCTGGACTCAAGATTTTCTGAGATTTTGGTATCTCATGTGTAGGAATAGGAGCATCGAGTAAATTTACTCTTGATGGTGTTGATTGATTTATGAATTCAATAAGCTCTGCTTTTCGAAGCTTTGAGTATCCACGAAGACCTCTCTCTTTTGCAATCTGGCGAAGTTGTACAACAGTATTTTTCTCCATTTCTATTATTAAAAAATATTTTGTTTAAGACATTTAAATTTTTTTCATCACTCGTTTCAAGTGATGAAAATCAATCCTTACACTTCTTCAAATCTAATCTTATATTTCACACCATCAATATCTATTGTTTTTTTTTGTCTCTTCTTTTTTTGCGACAACTTTCCAACCAAATCTTCCAGGATTCACTTTGAAGTGTTTTGCAGCAGCATATATTGAGGGAAAAACAAGTTCTTCTCCTTCTGACTCAACAGGTTGAAGTATCACTTTTCTCTTCACACCTTTTGATTTTGTATAGGAACAGGAAGGGTTTCTGATTCGCTCGATCAATTCTTTGTTTTTTAATCCATAACGACCTCGCAAACCAATCTCTTTCGCTCTTTCCAACAGTGCAGACCTCGGAAGTGAATCAAGATCATCATCCATCTTCGGTGGTGGATTTTCAATCAACTCAATCAATTGTGCTTTTTTGAGTTTATAAAAACCTTTTAAACCCATCTCTTTTGCTCGTTCAATGAGTTCAGGCTTTGAAAAAGACTTGAGATCATCCATCATTTTATTAATGTTAAAGATTCCTTTAAAACTTTTTTTCATTTTTTATAACCCTTGAAGTTCACTCTCATCAACCCATGAGTTGAATTTTTCTGGGTAACCACTCCACTTCACGAGAGCTTTCCCTTTGCTCTTTCGAATAACCTTCTCAATTTGGAAAACATCTTGCTTTGCTCTCAACATCTCTTGTTCGTAGAAAGTGCCTTTGATCTCTTCCCCAAGCAGATCCTTCAACTTGTAAGTGATCGGGTTAGAATATTGAACCTCGTCAACAACGAAAATCTCCTCTGTCCAATTCGGGGTGAATCCTTTGTCGAACACTTTTCGTTTGAATTTGGTGATACGAACATGATCACCAACAGTAAATTTTGGCTCAATTTTGACTTGTTTCAAATCACCAAAGAGATTCATAAAAACTTCATCCTCATTCTTTTTCTTGGAGGCTTCAACAGGTGACATCTTAATCGATCTATGTTTTTGATTGTTGTACTTCTCGACAATGTTTGGCAGAATGTCGAGATACTGTGTGTTGTTCTGAATGGTAAACTGCTTCCACATCTCGGTTTTGATCGTACGATTCCACCTCTCACAGACAGATGATTTCTCTTCATTCTCTGTCGAGTACATCTCAACACCTTTGTTCTTCATCAAGTCTTTGACATGACTGTTGTAATACTCTGATCCTTTATCAACCCAGAGCCTCTTCGGTACCCGCCCCTCGGTGAATATCTTTTTGAATCCCTCAGCCACACTCTCACCCTTTTTATTCTTCAACGGAACAATCCAACCGTATTTACTGAAGACATCCAAAACCATCAGCAGATAACGATAACCTTTGTTCCACTTTGCAAACTTTTGCATCTCGACGAGATCAGAGCACCAAATCTCATCAATTCCCTTGACATTAACCTGTCGTTTTCTAAAGTTTCGTCTCACCGGTCTGTGCAACTCATCTGCTAATTCTTCTTGCCACTTTTGACTACTTTTTTTCAGCTTTTTTTCCCCAAACCCAGACCAAGCTTTTGTTTTGTGTTGATAATGTTTCTCGCAGCCCAATGACCCCACTGCCTGTCGGAGAATGGTATCTCATCGAGAGCTTTGACCATCTTTCTATCAGCCACATTCTTACACTTCTTCGGATTAGTGCTGTTTGCACAGACACTATAATCAACATCATGTTGCATAGAGACAGCGTCGGTTGGGCCTGTCCCAGGTAAAAATATGAGGCGGGATCCCGCCATTCCCACCTGGGATCCCAGGTGTATCCCAGGTGGGATCCCGCCTTCTTCAGGTGGGATCCCGACCGGGATTTTGGAACATCCCAGGTGGGATCCCGACCGGGATTATGGAACATCCCAGGTGGGATCCCGACCGGGATTTTGGAACATCCCAGGTGGGATCCCGACCGGGATTTTGGAACATCCCAGGTGGGATCCCGACCGGGATTATGGAACATCCCAGGTGGGATCTCGACCGGGATTATGGAACATCCCAGGTGGGATCCCACCCGGGATTATGGAACATCCCATGTGGGATCCCACCCGGGATTATGGAACATCCCGTGTGGGATCCCACCCGGGATTATGGAACATCCCGTGTGGGATCCCACCCGGGATTATGGAACATCCCGTGTGGGATCCCACCCGGGATTATGGAACATACCGTGTGGGATCCCACCCGGGATTATGGAACGTCCCACATGGGACTCCCAACAAATCCCTCTTGGGATCCCACCTGGTAAATCATATTGGAGGCGGGATTGCACCTGGGATCCTGCAAATCCTAGTTTGGACTCTGCCTAAAATTACAGATGGCTTCCAACTTGACATTTTAGGAAAAATCCTTAGAGGGATCTGCCTATATAACACCACAGAGACCTCAGAGTTATAAAATATACCAAAAAGAATATCTTACCAATCCCTTTGGAATCCAATCCTTCAAATTAAGAGTACAAAATTTTCTAGGTGAGCAATAGACCCTGTCAATCCACTAAGGGTCCAAAGCTTTCCAACTATATATAGCTGTAGAACATACTGACACCTTTTGTGGCATCCATTATCTTACCCAAGCTGTTGATCGTACATGATTAAAATATTACATGAATACACGGACTAAATGTGATAAAGATCTCACAATTTATTTGCAGTTTCACATTTAACAAGCATGTGTTTAATGTTGTTTCATTTAAAAAATTAGCAACTGAACATTTTATAAAGAATATAACAAAACAAAACTTAACATATTACTTTTTCTAGATGATTTATACAGTCCATTAACAGTGTTAAAGCTCAAAATTTTAAAAATTGGCTGTATATGAAAGAATACAAGAAAAACAAAACATTAATTCATGTTATAAAAAATTAGACGAAGAAGCTAGTGATTAAAATTCTGATTTCTTATTATGAGACTGTCTTTTTGGACTTGTTGTTGGACTTATTTAAATTTCTGCACTTATCGGCAATCTTTTGCTGGATTCCTGTTTTTCCTCCCCAGTTTTTTTCAACTTCCTCCTCATTCCACTTGAATTGTCTTTTGAGTTGACCTTGAAATATAAAAGAGGTACAATTAAAATATTTCCAGGATATACAACTATGTACCTGCTATTCTATGTCTAATGCAAAATATAACAAAAGGATCGAGAAGCCAAAAATACTTCAATTGCAACTTTTGCTAATTGTTAGCAAGGGTTTTCTTTAAGAATTGAAGCACATGTAGCAGGAAAATAGTATAGAGTAACAGGAGAATCGTAGAGAAAAAATTAACTTCAGGGATGCTATACCATCAAAATTTAACCAGAGAATTACACATAGAGGCCAGAGAATTGTCCAGTCTCTAATACCTAATGAACACTCTCCCTTGAGTTTTAGCATTTACCAAGTTCCATGAGCACACACTCACTCAGCCCTTGATCAAAACTTAGTAAATGTCACATTCAACAAGTGTAAAAATTTATTAAGTGTCATAAGGCCTAATTTTTCAAGTAAATAATTTCACAACCTCATGCAATTGTGTTGAACATTTGAATGGAATCATATGGAACACATAAAAACTCTTGGGTAAATATTATGCAGTATATAGTTACATGTACCTTTTATAGCTGCTAGAATCATTGGGTCCAAAGGAGACTTTCCATTTGTTCCCCTTACATTGGAGATGCGCTGCACATCTTTTGGAATTAGATTGTCCAAGAGGTTCAGCGCAAGAGCTGCAGGCGAGTGGGAGTGATTGACAATGTTGTCAAAGCACTCTTTGCTTGTTTTCACACCAAACTTGGGATCTCCAATTATTGCTGTTAATAAGATAGATAAAATTGATTGATGAAATTCTCCAAATGATCTTTGAATAAGTTAATTTGAACTTCACAGACTACTATTTACAGCTGGGTAGCCAGGCTTTCTTTTTCCACAAGTAAACAGGACATAGTGAACTGTATAATAATATAATAATAATAATAGTATTGACACAATTTATAAAAGAATTTATATTATTAACCAGACTCCTTATGCAACAATGATTGTTCAAACAGGACATAATATGTGCTTCAAGAGGTTACCCATAAAAGTAAACACCTGTCCCAAACTGTAAGAATAAGTACATTTTGACTCTTATTTACTGGCAAGAATGTGTGCTTGCAATGAAGGGATTTTATTTCATTGAAACTCACCAAACTCATCCCCCAAACGTAAAGATTCCATTCCAGTGGAGTCATCAATAACATCATCACATGTTTCGTTATCTTTGGGAGCCTCAACTTCACTGATGCTTTCCCTTTCTGTAACCTTTGTTGAGCTCGAGTTGCTGGTTCCTGCAGGCAGACCAGCCCTTGGAGTTGAGCAAAACAGAGGGCTACAACTCTCAAGGCTTGTCTGAGATAGACTCGGTGAGGAAGGTCTTTCAGTGCCATCACCAGATTTACTGACAAAAACTTGTACAGGAAGTGAATGATCCTTCTGTTAAGAAGAGAAGTTTAAGAGTTACATTGTAGCAATTGTATAGCACTCAGTATCATGCAGAATAAAACTGTATGTTGATATGTGTCTACTTGTCTGAGGAGAAACTACATACACCAAAGAAAAAAGCTTAAGTAACAAATGTTTGGTGTATCCTTGCCCTGTATATTATTGTTGGAAAAATTTTGTACCAGGTGTGGTAGGTTCCAAACAGATCATATATATGTATATATCATGGTATTGGAAGGAATTTTTAAGCTTTCAACTTAATTGTATTATTCCCCTTTTTTTTCTTTATTTACTTACTGATTGATGCTTTAAGCAATAATTATTTCAATTATCACAGAAAAACATTTCATTTTACAATGAGAAGTTATTCTGCACTTGCCTTTCTCTTTTCAATCTTTTTCAAAAGTTTTTCAAAATATTCTTGATTTCTATCAATCTTCCTTTCAAGGCAGTCCAAGCGAGACATGATTTGCTGCATAAAGTCAAAGACCATATCCTGCAGATGTAGAAGGAATTAGTCCAAACTGATCAAGTAATAATAAAAATTATAATAACGAACTTTTATAAGCTAGCTTTTATAAGATCTTACAATGTATTCATTATGCTAAGAAATATCCACACCATGTTTTCATCTGAGATTTCCAACAACTCTTTGGTCTGTTGCTCATTATCTTCCTTTCTGGCTTTTTCTTCTGCCTTTTCCTTATTAGCTTGTCGTTTAGCAGCTCTTGCCTGAGAAAAAATAGAGAATATACATATACGAAGATTCAGGTTCTTCCCCAGTAAAACCATGGTTTTCATAATTTCCTTATCCTCTCTTTTGAAGTTCTACTGTTTTAGCACTGAAAGGTCGTACACGGCAGAAAAATCGGTTACTGACCGCACAATTATTCCCACTTTTTGAACGGGTCTGAACCTGATTTTTTTTGCCGTGTAAATTGACGGCCTATGAATAAAGTACCATGAGTGACACGGTTGTTCGCATCTCTCCTAGAGAATACGGGACAGAGAAATGCGTAAAATTCCTAATAACGAAGCAAAAGGTTCTTCTAAGCATACCAGTATCTACTGTAATTACCTCTTCGTCAATACTCGTGGTCGATTTTTCAGCACGTTGTTTGGCGGCCTTGTTGGTTTCTTTTGCGTTCGTTCGTTTCTTTTTTCTAGGAGAAGCTTCCTCAGCAACATCTGAGAAGGATATATATTTCAGCGTTAGAGGTGAAGCTTTTCTTAAACTTTAAAAATTTAAAAATTTTTATCAGCTTTTCTTCAAATCACAATTTGCGGCTTTTCGAAACTTGTCATTTGATCATCACACATAAGCCGCTCTTTTCAAAAAAAGGTGTTACATGAAATTGACAACGAATATTGTCGTTTGTTAATTATCCCACTAATTCCAGCTAACTTTGAACTTAATGACTGCTTCAAAGTCTAACTTACGATGAAAACTAAAAGCTGAGCACGTATTTCAGACTTAAATTTCGTAAGTAAACTTTCTACGGTACGTTTTTGAGCGCCGAACTAACCCATAGGAAGTGCGAAATTTCTCCCTCACCTTCAATGTCGTTATTCTCGACGAATTCGTCTGAACTTATTTCGTCCACCTCGGTCGATGATATCTCTGACACTTCTGCAGTGTTGTCCCACACCTCAATAATGTGGGCTTCAAAATAAGCCTTTTCCTTTTCATTCGCGGTTTTCCAGTAGCACCAGACAACTTGGCCAACACGAAACGAGTAATTTGCCAGAGAACCACTTAACTCCTGACTATATTGTCTGAGTTTGATCCTCCACGACTCCGTGACTTTCGTGGTCACACCGTCTTGCGTAAACCTTATTTTAAGATAAGGCTTCTGTTTGAGCCAGGAAGGAGCACATCTCTTTCTCTGAGATCGTTGCATATTGCTGAACATTTCTGGGGGCGCTGTGTCGATCGCTGTGAAGGCGTGTGTAATGTGAGAAATTTTCGGGCGGTGAGTAAAACCCTTCACGTGGGAATGAGCGATTTTGTCCAATCAGCAACCTCGACCCAGGACTCTCGCTTAAAAATCAGATTTTTTTTCGCGCTTCCATTAATGTTTGGTCCTCATGGGAGACGACAGAAGCAAGCGCAATAAAGAATGGTTACATTGCAAGAATGCAAAGATTCCCAGAACTACAGCTTGGAGAAGCAAAACAGTTGAAAAAGGGAATCTTGGTGAATGTTCCACGTTTGATTCATCGACCAGAATGTCGATCGATCCCGAAGAAAGTGCCCAATCTTCGAGCCGTGTATTTGAGAACGATTCGATGTTAACGTTTTTGAATGAGACTGATTTACAAAGCGGTCAGTCTTCTACTCAGCCTCCCACTTCCACGACAGAGAGTGGTGATTCCGATCCAGCCAATCTCGAAGTTGAAGTTGATGAATTTTCTTCATTTTTCGTTGATCCAGAGAGTAATTCTGTGGCTTGCAGTAGCGAGGAATCATCGGAAAGTGACACTGAAAGTTCTGATTGCAGCTCAGACAGCGAGTTTGACGGCGAGCAAGATGAAACAAGGGACACTATTGAGGAGCCTGCAAAAAGCAATGAAGATTTGGGAGGTGATGATATACCTCTTTACAACGGTGCTAGCGTATCACGGCTCGGAGCTCTCGTGCTTGTGATGCTTTTCAGTTTAAGACACCAGCTCTCAGGACAAGCTTTAATTGATTTGGTGAAAGTATTGCATGCTTTACTGCCTGTTGGCCATAGATTTGTGGCTTCCGCTTTCTTACTGAAGAAGCACTTCGCTGATTTATTTTGCGAACCTCCACCGAAGAAGCACTCTTATTGTGGCAACTGCCTTGGTAGAATACAGAACGGTCAAACAGAATGCCTTAAAGAAAAATGTCAGAAATCGAAAAAGAAGATTGAACACTTCTTGGAGCTGGATTTACACATGCGTCTTTGTCAGCTGTATCGAGGTAAATAAACAAAATTAAGCTAAGGGTAAAGTTCAAGCGTATAGTAGGTTGGATATGCATTACATGGAAACTATTTCCATTCACTTTTCTTGCTGTCATTATGAGTATAAAATAAGCTGGTCTTCTCCATTTGGTACTATTAATTAAAATATAACTTGCTATCCATTGAAAGTGTACTCATGGTGATGTTTAGTATGCGCATTAACTAATTAATATTTGTTAAAAGGAAACCTGCTTTTCTTATTAAACAGATGCAGAGTTTGTTAGATTGTTGGGATATCGATTTGATAATGGTTTCCTTGATGATGATGACATATGTGACATATTCAGTGGACAAGAGTACCGCAAACTCATGCAGCCTGGTGGCATTCTTAGCCAAGACAACCCTCTGAACATCTCATTCTCGTTCAATACAGACGGTGTTGCACCCTACAAGTCATCTAATAAACAAAATTTCTGGCCTATTTTCCTGGTTATCAATGAACTTCCTCCTAGACTGAGGTAACAATTCTAGAAAATCATTATGCCGCAATTAGTAAACTTCAGTTTGAATAAACTTTCAGTTGAATAACCTTACAGTTTGAATCCTTATTGTACACATTGACATTCCCTCATAAGTTATAAGTTGAGACTTTCCTCTTAATTAGTTTACCATGTAGCAGAAGTTATTTAAACCATGTGCATGTAAAACTGAAAACAGCTTTAATATGCATGCCCATGTGCAATCTGTCTGATTTTAATTTTTTCATTGTAGGTGTTCTAGAAGGTATATGTTCCTTGCTGGTCTCTGGTGTTCCAAGAAAAAGCCAAACATGCAAACATTCTGTCGGCCAATAATTGAAAGCATCAGTGGCCTTTACCGCAGTGGTATGTATACAGTTAGATTCTAATAATAAATGCACATACCATAGATTGAATTCACCATTATACAGAATTTTTTGGTGTTGTACTGAATCCAAAACTGCCCTAAATAACCACTGTTCTTAGAAATACCATGGTCTGTGATACACTATTTCCAAACAAACTCCATAACCCCCCAGTTTTTTTTTTTTTTACCTTTTTGACTTAAACTGATCATTGTCTAACTGCAGCCAAAGTTTAAAAGAAATTTGTAGATGTGAACATTATGGGTGCAAACATCCTTAAGATGCTTTGTTGCTCTTACCAAAAGAAGCAAAGCACCCCACATTAGATGCCACACCTTTTAACCCCACTGATACAAACTTTTAGGGTTGTTTCAAGAAAGGCTTTACACTATAACTGGACAATATACAACTTAATAGTACACCAGCATTCAAAAAGCAGGGCTGAAGCAGCTGATTTTAGGAAGTAACATGTTAAAAAATTTAGACCATGCAGTAAACCTCCAGTTTTCCAAATTTGCATGCAATTAGAGAAAGAAATTTTAATGAAATGAATTATTTCGATAATTTCACTGGTCACTATGGTCTAAATAAGTTAACCAATTTGCTTGTTAGGCCTCACGGTTGTGACACCTACTGGGCAACAAAAGGTCATAAAGGCAACCCTTCTGTTGTCATCTGCTGATCTTCCAGCAAAGTCTCTTATGGCCAATATGAAACAGTTCAATGGGGAGAAGGGCTGCTCAGTGTGTGAAGATAAAGGGGAGACAGTAGGAGTTGGTGGGTTGCACAGAATTTGGCCCTATACCTCTGATATGGTACTAAGGACACACAAGTCTGTGGTTGCATCCATCCACAAAGTTGTCAAGACTGGAAAACCGGTATGTTCATAGTGGATGTTAAATGATATTGTGTAAAGGTTTTAACCCTTTTGCCCATAAGAGTTCTAATTGGCACATAATGCCATAACTTGCTCAATATTTGGAAGATTAATAATCTTTGAATTTTTGACAGAAAATGTTTTCCACAAAGGTCTGCTCACGTAATGTATAACATTATGGCCCCTTCCCACATGTATCTATGATCTAGATGATTTATGCACAGAGACCTGCAAAACAAGACAAAGATAGCTAAGGGCAAGTGATTAAATGTTATTTTAGCACTGACTTGACTTTTCTAACTTTGGCAGGTCAATGGAATAAAGGGTGCTTCTGTGTTTTTACTTTTTAAACCATTTGACCTTGTGAAGGGTTTTGTTATTGACTGGATGCACTCTGTATGCCTTGGAGTTACAAAATCTATGATACATCTGTGGCTAAATGCAGAGAACCGTGGAAAAGAATTCTTCCTAGGATCAAGGGTAACATTAAATAAACTTTTAACATTATATCTTTAATTTCTGAGAAAAATCATCATCTCAATTGATATCTCTTCTGATTTTCCAATAAAAGTCATTATTTTTGTAAATATAATCACTGCAGTGCTCAAGAAATTGACATAAGTAGTCAACCTGGATTAATTTGCAGTCACACTCTTTTGGCATTCTTACTGTTATAGATTGCGCTGTTGAATAAAAGATTGTTGTCTATAAAAGTTCCTGACATAATCACCCGTTGTCCAAGAAGTCTTGCAGATCGTGGAACTTGGAAAGGTTAATATTTTGTTACCATAAGAATATTTCAAATTTCTTAATTGCTTTCTTGTAAACTATTGGTTCAAATTGTGAGGGCCACCTGGCTTTAGATTAATGTGGTAGTGGGACTGCAAAAGGTTAATTTTTAGGATGGGGTGGGTAGTAACTGAAAAATATTAACTGTCTCATTCTAAATAAGGGCCAGTACAATACTAATTATTGGTGTTGACTTATTAAATTTTCATTTCGTCAGCTACAGAGTATAGAAATTGGCTTCTTCACTATTCTGTACCAGTGCTGAAAGGTGTTCTTCCAGATTATTACTTCCTCCACTACACTTTGTTAGTGACAGCTATAGCCATCCTTGTAAGTGACAGAATAACCCCTGAACAGCTCAAGGTGGCTGAGGAGCTTTTGGACAATTTTTGTAAATTGTTGCCAGAACTTTATGGTAAATAGATTTTTACTTTTTTAAATAAGTTATTTATATTTGTCTGTTCCTGTGATAGTTTTTGAAAATTTCTTATCATTTCTGTGATTCATTTTAACTGCAAGCCTTTATACACGTATAATGTATTTTGCTGTAGTTGTTTAAGGGGTACTAACCTAGCTAACATATTGTTGCTATGGAAAGTTCACAACCCTCATATCTTGGAAACATTAACTTTTTATATCATAAAGGTTTTCAGAATTGTCAAGTCACAACCTTATTTGGTAAGTCATGTGACCAAGACAGGGTGAGGCCTAATGTAGTGGCACCAAACAACATAAAACAGTGCTTACAAAATGCCTTCCTTGAAGCTTGTTTAAATTATACAACATATATTTTTTTTTCCTGCAGGAGAAAGCAGCCAGACTCATAATTTCCATCTTCTCAGACATCTGACATACTTTGTTAAGTTGTTTGGTCCACTTTGGGTGTACTCCTGCTTTGGCTTTGAAGCACTCAATGGCTTTCTAACTACCATGATTCATGGAACTCAGCATATTTCTAATCAGGTGACAAAAATTTAACTGTTGATATATTTTAGTCAAATATGATGTGAAATGAATACTACTACTTAGACTGTGGACACATTACACTTTATTAATTTCAAGATTGGCATGCCCACAACTAGTTGAGGCTTATCAAGGTAGGCCATGTCTTAATAGCAAAATTACAAAATAAACAAATTAACAACAGGAACTAACTATGAGAGGAGAAGGGAAAAAAATAAAGGCAAGAAAAACCACACATTGACCTAATCAAAAATAGTACACACATAAAACTACTATGTATGTTTAAAAATGGGAGGAAACAGATCAGATTCACATCAGGAACTTTGAATCAAGCTTGATGAAAGGAAGAGCGGTAATTTGAATTTGCGCATCTCCAAGTTCCTTAAAATTTTGTTACATTAGGTTATGTAACTAAAATACAGGCTGAACATTGTTTTGTTTACTACCTGTAGATTGCCTCTGCTGTTTCAATTTTTCGCAATTTTCCCACCCTAATCTCCAAGATGACAACAGCAGTTAACTCAGATTGTGTGATATCACTAGCACAGCACCTTGCTGGAGAGAGATCATTGTAAGTATTACACATGCAGGTGAGCCTGCTTCACAGCTGTTGAAATAATAAATTTTGAATTTAATAACTATTAAATTCAAAATTTATCACTATTTTATTTCAAAGGTGCAGTCCTAATTAAGAATTAAGGATAAGCATCTTGTGTCAGAGCTTTGTGACCATATTGGTTGTAGTGTCTTCAAGGAATGTGAAATGTAGTGACTAGGTATATGTTTCATTAAAGAAATTGTTTTTCATTTTGTAGACCTACACCTCCTGGCTGTGATCCCAAAGCATTTGTTCTTGGTGTTTCTAAAAAGGAACAGCTACACAAGCAAGAACTGGCAGTAGTAAACAGGTTTCTTCACTGTAGAGGATTGGCAGTTATTGGTGAAGGTGATGAGGTTGAAACTTATCGCAGAGCAGTTGTAAATGGTGCCATTCTTAGCAGTGCTCGTTGGTCCAAAAGCAAATTGAAGAACTCTTATACTGTTCAGTATGAGGATGCAAGAGGATTAACTCACTTTGGAGAAATACAGAAATTTTTAGTTTTGAAAGGCCATCATGTTGCAGTTATAACTAAGTTAGTCCCAAATGGGTCTTTGGTGTCAGGGATAACATCATCTTCAGAATTACTAAATAACTATTCAGATTCAGGTGTTTTAGTTCACCACATGGCAGTGACCAAAAGGTCAAACACTTCTTTTTGTATACCACTATGTCGTATTAAAAGATTGTGCATTGTAGTAAGTTCTTCTGGAGATAATATGCTGACATTAAGTACATTTCCAAATGTGGTGGAGCATGACTGACTTGTAAATTAATTAGATTCTTAATTTTTCTATGAAAAGAGTACTGTAGCCACTTGGATATAGGTTTTGGTCCTTTTGTAATATTCTGTTTGTTAATATGCATATTTTGTATCATACTATTATACTCCCATGTAGATTTGTAGAATTAAAACCGACAATCATTATTTAAATACACTTTATCAGGCTTACAACAAATGTGTATACTATAACAGTTATGTACTGTAGTACTTTTACTGGGAATAGCATCTTAGAATTTGTTGTTCCTATCTGTATAAGCTTCATCTGATTGATTACTGCCTGAATGACATGAGTGGAATGTTTGAAATGGATAAATTTGGGTGGCAAATCTAATCCCAGACTACATGGAGTTACAAATTCCACAGTTATAGTGTCATACATGCACATAAGATGGATCCTTCCCAAGATCATGAGGGAGAGTATTTTTCTAGGTGGGATAAAGGATCCCAGGTGGAATATGTAAATCCTGAGTAGGATCCCAGGTGGAATGCAGAAGTCCCACCTGAACTACCAGGTGGGATGCAGAAATCCCACCTAAGATCCCGGGTGGGATGCAGAAATCCCAACTAAGATCCCGGGTGGGATGCAGAAATCCCACCTAAGATCCCGGGTGGGATACAGAAATCCCATCTAAGATCCCGGGTGGGATGCAGGAATCCCGCATTTAATGCGGGATCCCGGGTGGGATCAAATATTCATCCCAGGTGGGAAAGGTGGGATCCCACCACCTAAGGCGGGATCCCGCCATTCCCACCTGGGATCCCATGTGGGATTGGCGGGATCCCGCACATATCCCGCCTGACATTTTACCTGGGGTGGGTGGGTCATAGATCTCCAAAATCTCTCCTGTCGTTGGATCGTATCGAACCTGATTTTCAAGGGGGTTGTACGGGCCTGTATACTTGTGCCCTGGAAGAGTCCAACCACCGTCCGGTTTTGGTAGTTTTCCGATAGCTTTGTGAATATCGATAAATCCTCCTGGCATCCCACCACTGATAAACCTTACCTTTGTACTACCACACTCTGCACACATCGATTTGATCATTGGATGACCGTTTTTTGCAATCTCCCGTCTTTCACTCCCAGGTACGGAATCGGTCTTTTTTCTCTGTTTGACACAATAAGTCTTCATCTTTTGAATAAATTCAATTTAAATTCGTTAAATTTTTTCATTGAAATTTTTCATGCATGTTTCTTTTATTTTGTCAAGAAAAAGAAAGTCAAAAGGTTTAAGTTTTGAGAACAGATCTGGTTCAAAGCTATTCTCACGAGCTATCAATTTTCGATGACAAGTCGTTACAGGTTTGTACACAATCAGATGAGAACAGTTCAATCTGATGTTGACAGGAGTCTTGTGATATGATTGACTCAGATACACCGGTGAGATCAAATGATGTCTTCCATGAATGAGATGCTTCAAGATCTTTTTCTGTACGTCATTAGATGCAGCCATAAGATCGTCAAAAATCACAACCTTTCTGTTCTCTCTTGGATACTCTGTTGTGTCAAGAATTTCATCAGAGTTCATCACATGCAACACTTCATACCCAAGTTTCTGTGAGTGTTGATGCATAATCTTTTGAAGATCTTGTATCAACTCTTGATGAGTGTTTGGTGTGTAGAGGTAAATCTGATCGTAAACGACAAGCGGTTCTCTCAACATATACATTAGTGTGTTTGTCTTTCCACTTCCACTCGGACCAGCTATCAACATCCTATACTCTTCATCAAGAAAGTCAACACCAGGTACTCTTCTCTTTCGAGTTACACTTGAAGAATGTGTATTTAATTTTGGAATTTTAACCATTTACTAATAATTACACAAAGAAATTAATTGATAAAAATGTAAAAACAGAAAGGAACACTTATCTCAAAAGATAAGTGACAAAAGTGTAATAACAGAAAGGAACACTTATCTCAAAAGATAAGTGTTAAAATTGCAAAAGCAAAAAGAACATTTATCTCAAAAGATAAGTGTTAAAATTGCAAAAGCAAAAAAACATTTATCTCAAAAAAGATTAAAAAAAAAATGTTTTAAAGAAATGTTGATAATATTTAAGAATGTAACTCACAAGTCTCAATAAGCTTACCAAAAAGAATGTCATCTTCCACGATTCTGTTGTTAACAAATATGGTAATAAAAGTATCAAGATTGAGGTAAAGACTCCTGGACGAGAACGAGGACGAGGACCGTTGGTGATTGAATCTCCTCTCCTCTTCTCTTTCGGTGTGCAAAAGAGTGTGGATGAAGTTGAAAATCTCAACGGTTACTCAATACCCACCTGCCTCTGGAGTGAGTACAAAGAAACATCACAAAAAGAGCTTGACTTTTATAATGGATTGAAAAAGATTGAAGAGCTGTGTTATGAACATCTTGAGAAGGAGTGTGGAATTGAAACTGCAGAAATGTTGAAAATCCCTTTGATTGAGAAAGATGAAAGACCACCCATTCTTTATTCAAAGCTCATTTTCTCCAAGAAGGCGGATAAGATACACACACTTTTTCACTCAAAAGGGATTGATAAAGTGAATCCATTCGATTATCTTGATCAATATTGCAAAGTGAAGATGTCGTTGATGATCGAGTCCATCTATATCAGTGATAAAACTGTAACGTTACAGATCAAGGTGAATGACATCTTTGTCAAACCACTTATAGAGAGACAAGTTTTGGTTACCCTTTCCCCATCTGATGATGAAGAAGAAGACTGAAGATAAGACAAAATCTGTTTTCCTCTTTCAAAACGAAAGAGGAAAGTATTAATATTTTATGCCTCAAAACGTTTTGTGTACTGCTTAAGTACTTTACTCGATTGAAAGATTGGACATAGATCTGTGATTGTATCATCGATGAGTTTCACCTCATTGAGAAATGATACACTGTCGAACGGTCTTCCTCTCAGATAGGATCTCAGTTCGGTTAAGATCTTCTCATAGGTTGTAAAGGCGAATTTGCACATATCAATCTTTCTGTCAAACTTGTTCACATCAGTGTAAGTTTTCAGAAGGACACCGACGCCTGTTATTGTACCAAGCGGGATCGGGTTCATAGTCACCCCTCCAACGATTGCTCCGATAACAATGAGTGAGGTGCTTCCCAAACTACAGAAAAGACTCTTTCGTTTGAATCCCTTGAAGGTCTTTCTCGAGCACTACCACTTCTTGTGATAGTATTTGTAAAGATCTTTGAGCTTATCGATCTTATCTTTTCCTATTGAGTAATCGATATGGTTGAAGTTGAAAATGGTTGTGTCAGTCATTTAAAAGTTTTTCATAAAAAATTTTCGTAAAAAATTATCAATCTTGTTTTGATATCATGATGTAGCTGAATCCCAATCCATCCAAAATTGTATTATTATGGTCTGTCTCCAGTTTTAGTGATGTATTTGCTTGGAAATAGAACATTACTGTGTTCATTGTTGTCTTCCACATGGAGGAAGTGTTTTCAAGTGGAAGTGTAAGACCGCCACTATTAGTATTTGTTGCCACAAATTCATTACCTAAAATGAACTTGAGATTTGATGCTTGTACACTTGCAAAACCATCGATGAATGTGATCATATACAGACCGGCATTATTGACAATCAGTTTTGTGGTATCACTTGAATTCACCGTGAAATCAGCATTATCACTCTGTGAAATGTTGGTGGTGTGACCTAGTGTTCCATTCACATAAAACTCTACAGTTTTTTTATTATTATGTGCTAGGTTTCCTCTATACCAAATTTTTTTTGTTTTTGTATCAACATATTTCTTGGTTGTTGGGTTCTTATCTGTCGTTGGTTCATTTCTCAAAACTGTTTCCGGGTATAGGTTAAGTTTACCATTTTCTATTTTCCACCATCGATCATAAACTTCAACCGGTATGTTGTTATGATAACCCTTTGTACCATAGAGTACCACCCAGACATCTAATTTTTGATCATATTGCTGACCTTGTTTGAATTTGAATACAAGATCCCACATAAGATAATTTGGTGTTGAATCACTCCATTTTGTTAGATGTACAAGAGTTCGAATGTGATTTGAAAATCGATTTGATCGTTGTGTTCTAATTGACTCAACAGAACTTGCAGCAGTCACCTTGGTTTTGGTATAGTCAATTTTACTAGATTCCCACCACACTTCACAGACAACCGTGTATTCCGATTTTGCTGCAGAATACATATTGACCCCGAATCTGCTTGAATAATAACCTTTTGATGAATCAAGTGATAATTCAAAAGGTTTTACTTTCGTATTGAATTCATGGAAGTCTTTGGTAGTCATTGTTTTCCCAGCGATATCATCTTCATCACTAAATTGACTATCATTCATCATGTAATCCAGATCATTTTTCAACTTGGTACTAACACTATGAGATAATTGGTTGTTCACATGTGTGTCTACATATGTTTTATTACAAAGATCACTTCCACTTGTCGGTGCAGCTGAATTGATCGCTTTATAGTTTCCTAGGTTAAGATTACCAGTCATAGATTGAGAACCATTTCTTAAAATAACAGCATTTGAATCTGATTTTTTTACTATACTTGTGTTGAATGTTGTTGTGTCAACCTTTTTATTGAGTTCAGTGTTCAACTTATTCAAATTGATAACACTGGTTCCACCACTAGGTTGATCTGAAATACCTGTTATCTGTCTGTCAGAACCACTAACACCTGTAAAATTTAAAGCTTTTTGAATACTGCCACCTTTTGTTCTGTCGAGATAGTTTGAAAGATTAAGAGCGTCTCCCTTTGGACCAGCAGGTCCTTGTGGACCTGTATCTCCTTTTTGTCCTTGTGAACCTGTATCACCTTTTTGTCCTTGTGGACCTGTATCTCCCTTTGGACCTTGTAGGCCGGTATCCCCTTTTGGACCAGAAGGTCCTTGTGATCCGGTATCTCCTTTTGGACCTGGTGGACCGGTATCACCCTTTTGTCCTTTTGGTCCTTGTGAACCGGTATCACCTTTTTGTCCTTTTGACCCTTGTGGTCCTGCGTCACCCTTTTGTCCTTTTGGACCTGGTGGTCCTTCAGGTCCTTCTTTGCCTTTTTGCTTGTGAGCAATTTGATGATAACCGTCAGAGAAACCCATTGTTTTATAATATATCACAAAAAATTTGTGATATATTTTTGAAGATTTTTAAACCTCTTTGAAATATTTTTTGATAAAACGTTCGTTTGAAAAGGTGTCACTGTATGATAGAGGTTCTGTCACTTCATTGAAGACAGAATACAAACTTTGATGAGCGAGATGTGGTTTCAACCTTCGGCTTATTTCATTCAAGAAGAAGAGGCAATAGTAACCACACAAAACGCTTGTAAACGCTTGATAATGTGTGCTGTTGAATGTGTAACCAACTCGATGTTTTTCGCAAAGCATCAACACCTCTTGTGGTGGAGCAAGACCGAAACTATCAAAGTACAAGATGAGATCAGAACCGAAAAACATCGCCACCCAGTGTGAACCAGGCTCATCTGACTCGTTCAGATTGATAACAAAAGAGTGTCGTGGGGTGCAATCTTTTATTTGATCCCTGGATATCACCCCACCGAAATTTGGAATCTTGAGATACTCTACCCAGTTTTGAATGTCAAAGTTTGTGATTGGTATATTTTTAAAGGGTGGTCTTTTCACAATATGTTTCCGAGGATTGGTATTCCGTTGAAGGGAGAGTTTTTTCCCAGCAACAGACCTTGTCCTTTCTGCTTTTTTTTCCCTTTTTTTGCCCCTCTTCCGATTGTTGGTACAGGAGGATCCATCATAGTCGGTGGAAACCAAACTGGTCTGTTTTGCAATCCCATGCCAGTCGTACCTGGAGCATACCCATTCATATGCATGCCTCTTCCGGTTCCACTTCCAGTCAACGCTCTTAGAAGTATTGGCACACCGATTGAAGCGAGAAGAGTGCCGAGAAAACCACCACTTTGTCTCTTTGTTGGTTTTATTTTCAAATCACCACCAGATCGAAGAGCAATTTCAATGTCTCGTTTCTGCTTTTCGGAGAGACGGTTTCCAAAAGGTAAAAGCTGTGGAATCTTTGAATGTGGAATAATCATACCACCTGATTGACCAGCACCGAGAATCTTGTCAGTAGCGAAATTGCCCAGACTTGAGAGTGCTCCTGTTGCCAATCCTGGGAGAGCCTTTGTGGCGAGGTTTATTGCTTTTGGTAAAAGCTTTGTACCAATATTCAGGAGTGAAGAAAAGAGGCTGCCACCTTTTTGTGCAACCTTTGTTATCTGCGTCTTGCTGATTTTTAGGTCCACCCCTTTTCCAACTCCTTTCGCTTTATGAATCTTCTTTATCTGTGTCTGTGTCAACATCATCTCATCAGAACCAGTCAGTTCGTTGTGTGAGAGACGTAGAGTGATGGGTGATTTTTCTTTGAAAGCCTTGGCAAGTTTCATTCTCTGATTATCTGAAAGTGTTACACCATATGCAATGTAATGAGTCGTCATCTTTTTATTATGCATACCACATAATAAAAAATCAAAAAAAGACAAAGTCAACTTAATTTCTGATGAGTGCTTTTCCACCCATAACTTCAACACTGATTTCCTGCTCATGGAGAATCAATGCATAGATGTGATAGTCTGCGTTGGGAGTGTCGTTGAGACTGTACTCGAAATCAAGACCTGTTGTGAATTTTTGAATATCTTCTTCTTTTCGTGTCAAATCAAAGTAAAGTATTCCATAGAGATCTTGAAACCGTTTCAAATCAATTGTTGAACCGAACAGATTATTACCTACAAACTTTACATAGTCTAAAAGATCTCTCCATGCTCTTGTCAGCTCGCTGTTTGGATCAAGCTGTTGATCAGGATACTTTTCACCACCCTGTAGTTGAAGGTGAGCCTTTGTAAAGTACCTCGCATTTGCGATGTTGAACGTGTTGAACACAAACATATTCTGTTCCTGATCGCTAAGCTTGGCTCCATTCAGAACCCAAATAAAAACATGTTTTGGTCTTTCGACAGCCCTTGTAATTCTAAATGTTCCATTTTTCTGTCGAAGTGGACCTGAATCGACAATTTGTTCTTTCAGATAAGACAATACAATACAATACAATACAATACAAAGACTTTATTTAAACACAATAATTGTTAAAGCGACTACACGCTTGTGGGGTCGTGCGTAAAATGGAATAAAATGAAATGTAGTAAAATACAATAATTAAAGTAGCCTATCAAAATTAGAAGATCTAAAAATATTTAAAATTGGGGTCCTTAAAATTCACTGTCTGTGGAGAAATGGAATTAAAGTTCAAATTTAAAAGTGCCTTTGATTTGTAGGCTAACGAGGAGAGCTGCTTAATGGTTATATTTCTTAAATTTGATTCTTGGAGAAGTGTGTTAAAAACGATAGGTCCTCTTCGGGAAAAACTGTTTTTCATGTAATATGTATTGAATTTTGGTACTTTTATGTTGGCATTACTTCTTAGATTTTTCTTAGTATTCACATCAACTTCTTCGGTGGTATCTAAGATGGATATAGGTAAAGTCTTCTTATCTATTTTGAACATCAGTTTAGCTAAATTAACTTTATATGTGGTTTCAATAGAAGACCATCGAGCTTTGCTTAGTACGTCAGACTCAGGCATATCCCATGGCCAGTTAAAAATTAATTTTGCCGCTCTACAGTGTAAAGACTCTAATGCAATTAGGCCTTCCTTATTAGTAAGGCCGCCCCAGACGGTGATACCATATATAATTGATGGGTAGATTACTTTAAAGTATAAGTCCAGTAGCATGGGTCTTGGTAAGAACAAGCTGCGCTTCAGCATGTTAAGCTTATTTGCAAAGCTGATCTTTAGTGCTTTGACATGGTAGTCCCAGTTAAGTCTATTATCAATATAGACTCCAAGCAGCCTGGTGTGTTTAACCCATCTTATACAATGATTCATCAGTATTAATGACTGTAGTGGACCATTGAAGTTTCCTCGATGAATTAGCATGCCTTCGCATTTCTTGGGGTGAGGCAATAGTTGATTTCTTAAGCACCATAGCTCTAGTTCCTTGAGAGCAGCATTTAGTTCGGCAATAACAATGTCTACGGTGTCTCCGATACAGAACAGGGTGGTATCGTCTGCGTACATAAAAACAGTTGCATTTGTTATATTATCAGGTAGATCATTTGTGTAAAGTGCGAACAAGGTTGGACCGAGGACTGATCCCTGAGGAACGCCTGTATTAATGCGAGCAAAATCAGAGGCTGCGCCGTCAATGACTGTGAACTGTCCCCTCCCCTTTAAGTAGCTGTGAAGCCAAGCAGCCAGGTTGCCCTTGATCCCAAAGTCAATCTCGAGTTTATGCAGCAATATTTTATGCGATACACAGTCAAAGGCCTTTTGAAAATGGACAAAAACCACGCCGACAACTTTACTGTTATCAACCGCTTGTCTCCATTGTTCTGTCAGTTTTATAAGCATTAATTCAGTAGAAAAGCCTTTCCTATAAGCCCATTGGTTTTCAGTGACTAAACTGTGCTCGTGGAATGTATGGTTGACGATTCTCTGAGAGACCGTTGATTCAAGGATCTTGCTGGGTATACTGAGAATAGAAATTGGCCGATAGTTGCTCATGTCGCTCTCATCGTCCTTTTTGTGGATAGGGCTCAGCCTAGCCACTTTCCATTGTTCAAACACGTAGCCAGATCTTAGACTTTCACAATAAATATGGTATAATGGATGGACCAACGCATTCCCGGCAGTTTTTAGAGTTCTAGAAGAAATCTGGTCGGGACCGGTAGCTTTATTCCATTTAAGATCTGATAAATACTTTTCAATTTCGGATTTTGATAAAATAACGTCTTTTATAACAGGAACTGACTTTAATGTTGTGGCAGCGTTGACTTTTGTGAATGAAAAGTTCCTTGTTAGATTAGTTCCTATATTAGAAAAGAAAGAATTCATCAGATTTGATTTTTCTTTACTATCGACTGCCAGAGAACCGTCTTCCCTCTTCAAGGGTCCAATAGCCTTTCTGAGTTTTGGTGCAGTGGCATTGCGAAGAAGATTCCAATACTCCGCAGCGGTTTTTATTTCAAGTAGTTGGTTCTTGAAATGTTTAGTTTTCGCCCGACGTACGTCCGTGGTGATTTCATTACGTAATCTTTTGTATTCCTTCCATTTGACCGGATCTTTAGTGCGAGTGGCTACTTTGAATAATTTAAACCGTTTGTTCATCTTTAATCTTATTTCGCTGTTAATCCATGGTGAACAGACGCTGCGAACCTTGACGTCTTTATAAGGGGCATGGACATCACAAACATCGTTGAACAAAAGATTCCAGCCCCAAAGGACGTCGTCTTTGTCTTCGAATATATCTAGTACGTGAAAAGGTATTCGTTCGATATCTTTCTGGAAATCTTGAATGTCACATCTCTTGAAGTTTCTTGAGCGGACAATCTTCGGAGGGGGTCTTTTGGATTTCAACTTCAAAGTAGCGTAAACTAAACTGTGATCAGATATGCCCAATGGCAGCACGCCGCATTGACGAACCATGTTTGCTTTAGTTGTAACAATGAGGTCAATTAGGGACTCCGTTGTGGATGTTATTCTAGTTGGTTAAGAGATAATGTTTTGCATATTGAAGTCTTCAAAGGTCTCTATCAGCTTCTTCGTTTTGCCCAAAGTAGGTATGCCGTCAGGGTCCCTATTTAATAAACAACAGTTAAAATCGCCAAGTATAAAGATGCTGTCAGTTTTAAGCCAAGCTTTTTCGAGGGCTCCACGAAAGCTTTCGAAGAAATTCGTGGACTCTAGCTCAGACCTATAGATTACGGAGAACAGAGTAGTGTTTGTAGGAAATTTAACCTGTATCCAGAGAGCTTCAATGTCTGAGGCTGCCAAATCTCTGCGATGAGTAACGGATAAATGTTCAGCATAATACATGATCACGCCGCCGCCTTTACGTTGAGATCTATCACAACGTATGAATTTAAGACCAGGAATTTGTAGTACATTATCAGGTATTGAGGCGTTTAAATGGCTTTCGCCGATTGCTAGGACATCAAATCTGCAAATTTTCTGTAGAAGACGAATATCTTCTATTTTATTTCGAAGACTGCATACATTGAGATGCGCGATGCGTAGATCGTTGTGCGAAGTATTCAAAGAGGCGGCAAACCTTTCGAGGTAGTCGTCTTTGTGTTGTACACAATCACCAGTGTTATCTGGAACATTGTTTGATAATCTAGCGTCCAGACAGGGTTGGCAAAACCATTCAAAGTTATCCATCAATTGCATAGCTTTATACTGATTAGGCTTAATGTTCCCGCACTTTATGTGAGTCCATCCATTGCATGAGTCACAGCTAACCGCTCTGTGGTTTGTCGCCACAGTCCTGTTGCAAGTAATACATTTATCGGGACCAGGATTCAAGGAGACGTCTCCGGATACACGTATTCGTATAGCTTGGTAGGAGCTCGAAGAATTAGGATAGTAGTTCAGGCGTCTATTGTAATAACCTTTTACGGTGATAGTTCTGCCAAGATGGCGGGTGGACGAGCTAGTTAAGCAAGGATCGTGTAGAAACCTCGTGTTGTAGACCGGCCAGGTAAGTCTGAATTTTGGGCAAAAAACCGGTTTGCTGTTATGAAGGCTTTTCCCATTGGAACGATAGCAAAGTTGAGCAGAAATGAGTAAGAGATATAGTATTGTGGAGCGAGTTATTAAGCAACCATTCGTCATTGCGTGACCACGTGTGACGCTGAACAAGTAATACGGTTTGAGAAACTTTTCTATATATGTCTTCTCTCCAAGATCATTCAATGTAATGAACGGTATCCACAAACGAAATTTTGTCACGATGTATCTACCAGCCGCAGCAGCATTTGCTCTGAACAACACATTTGCGTCATCTTCAAGTCTTACCTCAATATTAACCTTTGCATTGGGTGGAATGCGCTCTTCCAAAGATTCAAAAAATCCAAATCGGTTGAGTGGTGAGAAGAGTCTTTCTTTTTGTAAACCCTTTATTGTAATTAGTGTTGTCTGTTGGTGTTACCTGTTGCGCATTCCCATCAAGAGCAAGTGTTGTATACTTTTGTATGACTGCGCCGGTGGCTGTGTCGGGGTAGTAAAATTGACGAGGACCAACTCTTTTCGAATGTTCTTCTGAAAACTCGGTGAGATTCTTTACATTAGCAACATGATTTGCATTTGATAGATCGAGAACTCTCGCACTCTCAAAATTAGCTTTAATGTCTTTTATCAGACTAAAACCACCATTGATTATTCCTGCTGCATCAGCTGCAGCGAAGGTTGTGTTATCCATCTTTGTGATTTTAAAATCCATTTCAAAAAAAGCATTGTGCCAGTCAGCAACAGTGTCTGATGATGTTATTGCGTCAACAGTAAACTTGTATGCTTCCTTCTTTTGATATGTGTTATTCGCTGACGCAGCTTGGAGTGGATTATCAAGATCATATGAATAATATTCATATCTCTTGGAAAGTTTTGCACTTCGTAAAGACGACATTTTAAAATTAGGAAGAGATTTTTTTTTATAAAAAAAGTTCGTCAAAGTCGTCGAAGAGATCTTCTTTTTTACTTTTATTTGTTGGTGGTGAAAGTGTTGACCATTTTGACTTTGACTTTTTATCTTTCTGTAATTCCTTCATAAGCTGTTCTCCTTTGTCTTCTTTGTGTGATTGTAGGTTGACTTGAGGTTTGTCTGTTTTTGTGAACTTGTTGTAAATCTTTTCGCCGATTAATTGTCCCGTCTTTTCACCGATTTGTTCTGCTCCCTTCTCAAACGCTTTTGTAGCTGCTTTTTTAGCTATCTCCTTTGCCGCTTTCCCTGTAAGCTTTGCGGCTATTTTAGTTCCAACATTTTTGAGAGTGTCAAATATTCCTTCACCCTCTTGAAGTGCTTGATCGTTATCAAGATTGTATAAGGTGTATTTTCCATTTGCATCTTTTTTCATTTGCTTTCGAACCATTTTATTTCAAGTGTATGAAATAAAATATCTGTTTATTTTATTTTATAAGAAGTGTTAATGAGACAGAAATTCCGTTGAGATCGATCGGTCTGTTCAGTGAATCAGTGATGTAGATTCGCAAATCTTTGATAGCTCCTGTATTTATTTTGCTGTACTTTTTCTTTCTTGGTTCGATATGAAAAGGGTAAGAGAGTGGGATATTATCAATGCTGAATCGAAACAACACATCTGATTCTTTACCACCGACAACACTCTCTGAAATGATATTTGTGCGAATGTATATGTCATCGACAGATCTTGTTATGTCAGGCAAATTTTCACGATAGCTAGTTGATGTGACTATCTTTTTTGTAAAACCGAGGAGATCAGCAAAATTTTCGGTTTGCAGATCGACTTGAAAACCATTTTCTACCTCCATCAAAACTTTGAAAAGCGCTGGTATAAATCTTATTGTGATACCTGTCTTTGAATGTTTTGCTCCCTCGAGTACTCTCTGAACATAAGCGTTCAGTTCAGTGTATGAAAAATTTCCATCTGGGAGTTCAATGGTGTGCCACGTCGTACCCGAATCGTGACTATATTTCAGTGTGTTATTTTCATAGCTTTTGCTTACATTGTACCAACTGTATGACATTGCGATTTCATCGAGTGCAACAAAATAATCTCTGTTTGAGTCAAATCTCATCACAGGATTGAATGATGTTGTGAAATCATGACTCGGTCCTTTATTAGAGTTCAAAGAGCTGAGATATATTGGTGTATCCATCATGTAAAGTATTTCTGAATAAAGGCATTATATTGTTCTTTCGAAATTTTATTTTTTTTGAGGAGATGATCTAATATTTCTATCGCTTCATTTCTCAACTGAATACTAGAATTACCGGCACTGATACTTCCTGTCAATTTAATGAGTCTGTGGAATCTGGGGACTAGTTAGACCGCAATCTTATTAACCTGCGGTGTGCGTGCGGCACATGCGCGGAGACAAAAACGTGCTCGGCTGCATCAGAGAACCGCCATGTTATAGTCATGCAAATAAAGCTCACTGTTGTCGATTAATTCAGTCTTGTGGTTTACACAAAATGGTGCCGTGACCAGGATATCGATCGTTTCTTCAATGAAAAGAAGTGACAGCGAACTGATAGCACGTGGAGGCGAATCTTCAGAACTTCTCAAGTAAGTTGAATTCACAGTTCATAATGACGGAGAAAGCTGACCAACTTGAGCATTCTTTAAAAATCGCCGTCAAAAGGAGAGGTAACTTACGTCGGATGTTCACCAATGAAGGCAAGAAACTCGCTCCAATCTTCGATAAAGCTGCCGAAGCCGAAATTGCGGAAGAAGACATCGAACAGTTGAAAGCTGGTCAACAAAAGCTTCTTGATGCAAGAC